>NW_007878025.1:0-566 GCF_000696425.1 Galeopterus variegatus
CTACTGACAAAGCTTTAACATTGTGCTCACTGCATAGGAAAAATGCCTAAAGCTCTGTTACCGGGAGCAGGTAAGAGGGCAGAATTGGAGCCCAGAGGCAAACCACACACACATGAACAGCTGGCATAGCAGACACCAGTCCCTAGGTTTGCACCCCACAGATTAGAGAGTGGATGCTACTTGTCACAAGATACCACAGTCACAGCTCAAGAGTACAAGACAAGAGGCTGTATTAGTTTGATGCCTCAGGTTTCAGCTCCATGGCATTTGAGGTAACTAATCTTTAGGTTTTGGCTAAATGCATCCAACAAATTACCTGTGTTCCTATAATCATAAGATAAAGTCAAATACTGGTTATCTTTTCCAAGAGGGAAGGATATTAATTATAAATAATAATAATCCATATGTCTTTTTATCTTCTTAAATGTGAAACATCCCAATTTCACTTAGTATTTTCCTTTCCCAGTAGCAATTAATCTACATTTTTGGCTTGGTGATTAGGTCGTTCTGATTTGGAATTTGCCACTATTTCCTGTCTTCTTTAACCTCCCCAAATGTGAATAATT
>NW_007878026.1:0-566 GCF_000696425.1 Galeopterus variegatus
GCAAACATTTCTCTGACATATTTACTCTGTAAGTGTCTTGTAAAGACGGCTTCTAAGAATAGTTCTTCTTTTTTTTAAACTTTCTTTTGTTTTCTAATATCTCCCATTTGATAATTAATATGTAACTATAAGTTATTTGTGCCTGTTTTGTCTGTTCTTCCTTACAATCTAGTCTCCTAATCATATTATTCTATCCCATTTTCTTAGAATCAATATCCAAGTTTTATTTAACTTTGATTCATATAATTTTCGTTCAGTATCCTATATTTTCTCTACTTTCTTTCTTGTGGTATCTCATTTTAATCATTAAAATTCACTTAGTGGATTATTGGTAACTTACCTTCCTTCAATTCTGCATAAACTAGCTCAAAATTATAAATCTTTATTTTGCAAATATTTTTTCTTCCTAGTCATATTTCACTAAGATATAATCAAATATATAATCAAATATTTTATTAAATTTAGTTCCTCTTTAATTTCTCTAATTCCAATAAATAAATATGAGGGTACTTCACAAAGTTCATGAAAAAATAGAATTAAATGATAATATAAATCTTTTTATGAAC
>NW_007878027.1:0-566 GCF_000696425.1 Galeopterus variegatus
GTAGAGTTGGTAGTGGAAGCTTAGACGATCTTGGTCATTTTACATCAATGAGCTCCATTCCACCCCACCCCGCTTCCTCGCTTGCCAGCTCCTCCCCTCCAGGCAGCGGCCGTTCCACCCCAAGGAGGATTCCTCACAGCCCAGCCAGGGAAGCAGACAGACTGGGCATCATGACCCTGTTGCCAGCATCCAGAGAGGAGGCGCGAGAAGACAAGACAATGATAAAATGTGAAAGCTCCCCTCAGGCCTCCCCGAGGGCACTCCAGGGAGACAGGCTGCATAAGGGGGCATTGCACACACTCAGCCATGAGGACATCAGGGACGGGAGAAAGTCGACAGGCTCCCAGGACGGTCCTGTGAACAATCCCAACAGGAGTAACAGCAGCCAGGACTCGCTCCACAAAGCCCCAAAGAAGAAGGGCATCAAGTCCTCTATCGGCCGCTTGTTTGGCAAGAAGGAAAAGGGCCAACCTGGACAAGCTGGCAAAAAGTCATTAGGACATGGTGATGTTTCACAGACAGATAATGCACCTCAAGATGCCTTGAAACTGAGCCAATTGGGAGGA
>NW_007878028.1:0-566 GCF_000696425.1 Galeopterus variegatus
GGAAAAATTATTAAAGCGAACTATACAGTGTGAAATCTTTCCTATAGATGTAGATTTTTTTAAAAAAGAACAAGTCTAGCAGAATGTAATTTTCTTGAAGGAGGGAATTTATATCTCTTTACTGTTCACCTTCATTTCCAGCATTTAGCATAGCCTCTGCCAAACAGTGGGGATTCATTCAATTTTTGTTGACTATATTCAATGAATATTTCATTTTAGACAATTTGCTAGATATGAGTTTACTAACAAAAATAGGGCCCTTATTTTGCTGACCACTAAAGAAAATATATGCTAGAGAAAGTATTTTTCAATCATAAATGAATTACCTAATATGTAATGTTTCATGGTGAGGAGGAGAGGTAGCCACACGATGCAATTGCTGTGAATACACGAGGCAGTGGGTACTGTTGATGCTAGCAAGACCGAGGGACCTGCTTTTGGAATTCAAGCTCTGACTCTTCCATCTGTAAAATAGGAATAATAACAGAACTGACCTCAGAGAGACCTTGAGGACTATATTAGTTGATATATGTAAAGTACTTAGCTAACTGCCTAAAACTATGTAA
>NW_007878029.1:0-566 GCF_000696425.1 Galeopterus variegatus
TTGTTTAGGGCAGTAACTCTGACATTTGAGTTCTCAGTCCACTGTTTTTCAATCGTTTTTTCCACCTACAATACTACCGCTACTGCCAGTAACACACTTCCCATCTATCCTCCCGGCCCTCAGCTGTTATGATTTTTCAACCAGGTTAATGAGATCAAGTTACTTTCTACTATGTCATCATTGCTTTCTTAGCAAGTGGGGTTGGAGGTTACCCCAGACAAAGAGAAATACCAAAAGTGGTTATATTTTCAATGTCTGAGAATGAGTAAACAGAAAAAAAAAATCAACAAAAAATTATGGAACAGTTTAGGGCCTGTGAGAGACATTGGGACAAGGGATAAGGACCAAGCATGGTGGAGAGTGTGGAAGATCATCATTATCATCAGGGTCACCATCAGTACCCCAAGAGCTAACATCATCGAGCACCTACTAGGTCTCTGGCTTGGCTCCAAGTTTTTGACATATAACACCAGTTTAATTATCATTACTCTATTTTACATGAGACTAAATAGGCACAGAGTGGTTGAGAAGTCAAACATAACATAGCTAGGAAGAGACAAAGCTGG
>NW_007878030.1:0-566 GCF_000696425.1 Galeopterus variegatus
CCGTGCACTGACCAAAAAGGAGCCAAGGCAGCCCTCCACACACTCAAGTGCATTGATACAGGAAGAGTCACCAGCTAAGCCTACAAACAGAGGAGGAAGTCTTTCCGCTCATAACCCACTCCAGAGTGATGGAAGATACAAGTATCCTACCAGATGACCAAACATCAGCATAAAAGTACTAGAACTACAAATAAACAAGAAGATATGACACTACTAACTTAGCAATATAACTTGAAAATCATTTCTTATAAGTTCATAGATATATGCAGCATCCTTTTTTACATGTGTATTTTTACATCCATTGTATGACTAATTTAATCAGTCTCCCACACGTGAGAAATAAAGTTATTTCCAGTATTTGCTATTACAAATAATACCAAAATTAATCATTTTGTATGAAATTTCTTATATATAATAATGTATTTTGACAGCAGGTTCCCACAAGTGGGATGGCAGAGCCAAAGACTAAATGTATCTGTAGTCTCTTAGATATTGCCAAATTCCATCTAAGGAGCTTATATCATCTTGCACTGCCAGTGATGAATGATAGTAGCTTTTTCCCTTTC
>NW_007878031.1:0-566 GCF_000696425.1 Galeopterus variegatus
TTGATTACTATAGCTTTGTAGCATAATTTGAAGTCAGGTAGTGTTATGCTTCTAGCTTTATTTTATTTTATTTTGCTCCAGATTTCTTTGGCTATTCAAGGTCTTTTGTTGCTCCATATGAATGTTAAGATTGCTTTTTTTTCTATTTCTGTGAAGATAATTGGTATCCTGATGGGGATTGCATTGAATCTGTAGATTGCTTTGTGTAGTATGGACATCACTTATCATCAAGGAAATGCAAATTAAAACCACACTGAGATAACATCTCATTCCAGTTAGACTGGCTATGATAAAAAAGATGGAGAATAACAAATGCTACTGGGGATGTGGAGAGAAGAAAACTCTTCTACACTGGTGGTGAGACTATAAATTAGTACAACCACTATGGAAAACAATATGGAGTTTCTCAAACAACTACAGATAGACCTACCATATGATCCAGCAATCCCACTTCTAGGTACTTATCTAAAGCAATGGAAATCATCATGTCCAAGGGATACCTGCACTCTCATATTCATTGCAGCTCTATTTACAATAGCCAAGATATGGAACCAACCTAAATGTCC
>NW_007878032.1:0-566 GCF_000696425.1 Galeopterus variegatus
GAGGAAATGTAGAAGAAAGCTGACTTCAATAATATTTTTCATGCCTATGAGGATATACTTTATCACTTTTTATCCTTAAAACACCTCAGGGAGTTGCACATCCTTTTGCAAATAATTTTTAAAAAGTTATTTTTCAAGGCCATGAAGTTTGTTGACAATAGGCTTGGCAGTGGCAGAAATGATATTTTATGGCTAATTCTCTTTCTTCCCTAGTGCCATGTTACAATTACTTAACAAAGAGGTCAAACACATTGAGTCCTATCATCAAAGGTGGGCTTTTGCTAAGTGCAGAGACCACAAGGTTGTGAATCAGCTTCTACTCTAATTCTTTCAAGTGAGAATAGATGCACGTGACTAAACAGTATATGCTATTATTTGTGCTACACTAGAGTTATTAACATATTGTTATGAAACTAAGAATGGTGGGGGATTATTTTTACCTTGTAAATCAGAAAAGCTGTCACGAAGTAATTTCTGTTCAGTGATGCGCAGAACGAAAGCATCGACTTTTGAACCAATTTTGAACATGATTTGAAATTACTAATTTCATTAAATTACATCTTTAT
>NW_007878033.1:0-566 GCF_000696425.1 Galeopterus variegatus
TTTCAAAAATCAAATGAATACATAAGGGTGGGTTCATTTCTCAATTCTCTCGCTTATTTTTAAAAAGTATTTATTCCCTTCTATTTCCATTCTCCACTCCCATTTCCTTTCCCCAAATATGAGATGTCATCATAACATGTTTAAACTATTCATTTGCAAACATTCTTGGAAAACATGTGTTTTTATTTTGTGCAAAGGCATCTTTAATTTATGCAAATAGTATTGAGCTATATTTCTTACTGTGTTTATTGTTTCCTTTTTAAAACAAGAGATCTACCTACCCATCTATCTATCTACCTACCTATCTGTCTCTGTTTAACATTACCATGAGCTAACCTATGGTTTCACAGTGTAACACTCTGTTTACTGCATCATGTTCACCCCTCTACCCTTTCAGTGGTGGACATCTGTTCACCTCCAAGGTCCTACTACCAAAAGCAATGTTGCAGTAAAATTACCATGCATCTCCTGTGGACCTGAATGGGATTTCCTTTGAAGTGGAAACGCAGGAGCAGAGTTTCTGGATAATGGTGTGTAGAAAATTGCTTGTCCTAAAAACAATGTCC
>NW_007878034.1:0-566 GCF_000696425.1 Galeopterus variegatus
AGGAGCTCTTAGCACCAAGACAGGCCAAGGTGGTCCAGGGACAGGCCAGTCAAGTGGGGCAGTTAGTGGCAGTGGTGCCCTTAGTGGCAGGGTGGCCTTATGGCTGTGGTCTGCTAGGGGCAGACTAGTAAAGAGTGGCCGTATGGCAGAACAACCAGTGGGTTCCTTGGGCAGGCCAAGCCAGGCTGGCCCATAGCAGTAGGAGGCCCTTGGCAGCCTAGGAGCTAGGGCAGCCCTTAGTGGCAGGCAAGGGCACAGGGGCCTTAGGGTCAGGTCAGGCCATGGGAGCCCTTAGTGGCATATCAGGCCAGGACAGAAATAGCCCAAAGTGCCAGGCCAGGACAGGCCAGCAGTTCCCTTGGGACAGCCCCGGGGAGGTCAGGGGGTCCTTGGCTCTGAACCAGGCTGGGCAAGGCCAGCTGTGTCCTAGTGACAGCCCAGGCCCGGCTAGGGAAGCTCTTGGGGCAGGCCAGGCAGGGCCAGGGCTTCCCTATGAGCAGTCCGTGCCAGGTTAGGGGGAACTTGGGGTAGGCCTGCCTGGTCAGGGGAGCCATAATGGCAGGCCA
>NW_007878035.1:0-566 GCF_000696425.1 Galeopterus variegatus
CGAGGCCGTCGAGGCAGGTGGAGGTTCTGGAGCTCAGCGGCTTCCCAGCCTTGCAGAGGATACAGCTCTCCTTGCCCGGGGGAAGCTCAGAAGGAAGAGGGATGGTCTTGCAGGGGCAGGCGCACCTGCTTCCAGTTAATGACACAGCCTGGCTCTATTGTTTCTGGTTTTGTTAACTAAAAAAAAATCTTTTTTCCCATAAATAAAGTTAATAGCTTTGCAAGTAACCATATGTTGACATTGGTTAAATCCCTTTGCAGTGGTTTATGTAACCCAAGTTTGAGGACCAAGTCCTCAAAGTGCCTGAAGTTGACTCTGACCCACAGGGGTGTGTGTGTGTAAAGGGGGGTACCCCCAAAACCGAGGTGCATTGTCAAAGTGAAACATAGGCCCGGTGGGCAGTGATCCTAGCTGTCTACCAGGCCACGAGCTCTCCAACTGGTGCACCTTGGAATCAGGGGAAGATTTGTAAAAATTCAAATGATGGAGACACCCTGACATTATTATGGTCCCTATGTGGCTAGAAATTTGAATTTTAAAATCCTCCTTGGTGAGTCAATGAGCAG
>NW_007878036.1:0-566 GCF_000696425.1 Galeopterus variegatus
TCATCCCAGTTATTCTGAGGCCTGGTTCATAAATGTGGACCCTAGCTCCAGGCAGGCCCCCCATGGACCCAAGCCCAGACCTGCCTCCAAGGACCCATGTTCTAAGCACACTCCAGAGAGCCTGCTAGCAGGCCATATCCCACAATCCCAGGTTTCAGGCCACCCACAAATGGATGCAGGCTCCAGACCCATCTCAGAATCAAGAAGGCCTTCATAAACACCGGCTCCAGGCAAGCTCTTACAAACTCCGGCTGTGTGCCTCTTCCTGTGTACCCAGGCACAGACCAGTTCCTGTGAACATTGGCTCTGGGCCCATCATCCTGCAAGCCCAGACACCAGGTCAGTCCAACCACAAACTTTGGTAGAAGGGATACTCATGGATCCTTCCAGACATTCCATCTGGAATTTCTGGCTAGGCTGACTGTTGAGGCCTTCTTGCTGAAACCAGTCTGTGAAGGCTGGGATAGGTATCTACTTGCACAAATGTATGAAACCAGCACAAGGTTAAAAATATCACAAATACAGGAACACATGGCACCAGAAAAGGATCAAAATAAAGCTATAAC
>NW_007878037.1:0-566 GCF_000696425.1 Galeopterus variegatus
GCATTTACTTCATATATGAAATTTCAGTTATTTAATACATTAGTTGGGGTGTATCACAGCAATAATTTTAATATATTCATGTTGACTTATCATAAACTCTAGGACATTCTTTAAGCTAAATAAAATATATCTATACATAAAAATTTCAGTAAAACTTTGTTTTATGCAATATTTTAATCACATCTCAGGGGAGAGCTAAATTATCTGTTCTAAGATTCACTGGTTTAATCATACCTTTAGGAAAATAAATGATGAACTCTAAATTTAAAATTAAATATGAATCTACTCATGAGTTATAGATCTGTTAGTTCTGTCTCAGTGAGACAATAATATTCTCCGCTTCTACTGACTCTGATTGCCAAAACTTGTTCTTGAAACACATAATCAGAGAAAAGAGTACGGTGCCTGCTATAATACCTACACTTTTTTATAGCTATTCTGTGACATGCACTGATAAGGATGCTTTGCACATGTCATAACTGTGGAGGAAATACACATTATATCAATTCCAAAGGAGATATTTACATGCCCAATTTACAAAGAAACAGGAGTAGAAAGGTTATAAA
>NW_007878038.1:0-566 GCF_000696425.1 Galeopterus variegatus
GCAGCCATTAGGCAGCACCAGAGCTAAGAGGCCAAGAAGTTGCATCTTGAATGGGGCCATTTCAGATCACATGTAAGATGCAGAGCAAAGGGCATCAACATGCAGAAAGAAACAGGGTGCAGAGAGAATGCTGTGTTCTTTGGGGAAGGAGACTACAATCTTGTTTTCAACTTTCTAGATCTGATTCTTCCGAACTTCCTTTTCTATCCTTGAACATCATGAAATAGTGACAGCATCTTTGCAATAAACCTACTATTTCACATGAACAATTTTCAGGTGTTTTCTATTACTTACAACCAAAAGATCCATGGACAGAGAAAACAGTCAAGTCTTTGGCTGTCTATACTTCATGGGATTCCCCTAGGAAACCAGCAGAGTAGGATTTTGTTGATTGGTTGATTGTATAATGGAAGAATTTCCCATTAAGTTTGAGAAAGGGGAGAAATACCATTTCATTTGTCTTCATTTATTATCTGTACTTTCTGAGCAGGTAAGTACAAGTAGGGGCTTAAAAATATGTATCAAAGCCTGGTTAAAACAAGCCAGGTGCACTTACGGGATGATAA
>NW_007878039.1:0-566 GCF_000696425.1 Galeopterus variegatus
ACAGAGCTGCCTCCATTTTATCAGGTGGGGGTGGAGACGGCCGGCTTAGTGAGGGCAGGCCCGTCATCTCTGCTTGGCGCGGCTCCACACTGAGACGTGCCATTTGCTTACCTCGACGCGGGGCACCCTGGGGCCTGTGGACCGGCCTACAATCCCACTCTCCCCACAGATCTCAGACAGGGATGGTAGTGTGGAGAGCCCACGGCCAGCGTCAGGAGGGCAGGGAAGAGGAGCCCGCCCAGATCGTCTCTCCACCACACCCTGGGCGGCCCCAGGCAGACTCCCTGTTTCCGGGAGGCAGATTCCATCTCTGGGGCCTCAGTTTGGAAGAACCCCTAACTGATTTCTGGTGGGGAGAGGGGAGCCCAGAGAGCTCTCAAGCTACATTGAAGCTAGTAGTGAGCTCTCACAAAGGGCTGACCCATGCTGGGGGGAGTCAACAAGGAACTGTGTGCTGAGGGACCCTCACCCGAGGAGTTCACTCCTGGCAGTGGGAGAGGCTGGTCACCTGCTGGGCAGGGTGGGGCAGGGCACAACTTTGATGACTCAACTGAAAGACAAGGTTT
>NW_007878040.1:0-566 GCF_000696425.1 Galeopterus variegatus
TCTGTATGTGGGATCCGAACCCTCGGGTGGGAGCGCCGCCATGCTTCCCAAGCGGCACACTTATCCAGTGCGCCACCGGGCCGGCCCTAGCCTCGATTTTTAACTTGCTCCCCTCAGTTTATTCTCAACACTGCCATCAGAGTGGTTTGCAAATATATAAACCAGCTCTTCTCACTGTGTTGCATCTTCCCGTGTCACTCAGAACCTGTCAACGGCTCACAAGACCCAAGGTGTGCTCTCTTCACCTCTCCCACTTCATCTTTACCTTCCCACTCGCTCAGTCTGCTTCAGCCACAACTGGCCTTCCTACTCTTCTTTGGATACTCCAAACATGTTCCCACCTAAGGCCCTTGGACCTGGCTGTTTTCTCAGCCTGGAAAGCTCTTTCCCAGAAATGATCGCCTTTACAATACATCCTACTATGTCCAAAATATTTAGAATTTTAACACAACCTCCAGGACTCCCACCCTACATACCTGACTCTACTTTATTGTTCCCACTATTTATATAGTATTTATCAGTGTCTAATATCCTATACAGTATATGTATTGACTATTTTTTTATAG
>NW_007878041.1:0-566 GCF_000696425.1 Galeopterus variegatus
TTATGCTTATTCTTTCTCCCCCTTATCCAGTCTACCCCCTCCCCCATTCCTCTCCCCATCCTTCCTTCCCCTCATCCTTCCCTCTCTCCTCCACCTCTAATATCTATAGATTTGTTCTCTCCATTTGATAGATTCACTGTTCCTCTGCTGGTTGATTGCCTGGATGATCTGTCCAGTTCTGAGATAGGTGTGATCAAATCCTCCCCTATTATCACAAAGCATATGCTTCTTCTATTACTCTGGAATGTGCTTTGTTGAAAGAGAGGACCTGTTCTTTATTTCTTTATTTTTCTTTTTTGTCTCTGAGGTGCCTCTCCTTGTGTCAATGCAGTTGATAGTCTGGCGTGCCATCTGCACGGTGGCTGTGACTGCTGCTATAGAGACTAGATGCACTGCAAATGACAGGATTTCATCTTTTAAAAAATAGCTGAATAGTATCCCATTGTGTATATATATATCACAGTTTTTTTTTTTTTGATCCATTCGTCCATTAATAGGCATTTACGTTGATTCCATCTCTTGGATATTGTGAATAGTGCTGCAAAAAACATGGGAGTGCTGGTGTC
>NW_007878042.1:0-566 GCF_000696425.1 Galeopterus variegatus
CAGGGAAGGATCTGCTGTGCTCTGTGAACATCACGCTTTTCGGAAGCGTGATGGAACTTTCACCGATGTCTGAGTCGGATCTGGTAGCTTAGCCGAAAGCCGTTTCTGTTTCTCAACGAACCGCGTCCGAACTTGATTTCTGCAACCTGGAGGAGGTGCCCGGAAGTGAAGCTTTATGACTTTTGAGGGAAGAAGGAAAAGAGTCACTCCCCTTTTGTTTAAGAGGTACCCAACAACAATGCATGGAACTGGATATTTAATTATTAAGAAACTGATGATACATAAAGAAATAGTAGTCCAGGGCCATCCAGTGTCACCTACAGTTCCCAGAGGAAGAATCCTGTCTTGAGGGGTGTATGGGTCAGGGGTGTGGCTCTCCCTGCTCTGCCCTCAATTGGCCTGGTGGCTCAACACCAGCTGTGAAGGCCCCTTTCCCAGGGATCAAGAATAAAACAGGGGCTGACCCCTTCGCTCACTCAGGATAGTGCAGCGCTGGGAGCGCCGCGGCTGCGGGTTTGGATCCTATGTAGGGATGGCCAGTGACCATGGTGCGGACAAAACCATGC
>NW_007878043.1:0-566 GCF_000696425.1 Galeopterus variegatus
GGGGTCTGAGAGGGCCGGTATAGTGAGGGCAGGCCAGTCATCTCTGTTTGGCGTGGCTCCCCACTGGGACGAGCTATTTGCTTACCTTGACGCGGGGCACCCCGGGGCCTGCGGACCAGCCTATAGTCCCACTCTTCCCGCGGATCTCAGATGGGGCTGGCAGCGTGGGAAGCCCCCAGCCAGCATCGGGGGGGGCTGGGAAGAGAAGCCCACCCAGATCGTCTCTCCGCCACACCCTGGGCGCCGGCCCCAGATAAACTCCCTCTTCCCGAGAGGCAGATTCCATCTCTGGGGACCTCAGTTTGGAAGAGCCCCTAACTGATTTCTGGTGGGGAGAGGGGAGCCCGGTGTCCCCCTCAAGTTATATTGAAGTGTACCAGTCGGGTTTCTAGGGGAGCCGACCCGAGTGGGGGGGAGGCAGGGAGAAACTGTGGGCTGACCGACCCTCCCCCCCGAGGAGTTCACTCCCTGCAGCCGGAGAGTTAGGACACCGGCTGGGCAGGGAGGGGCATGGCACAACTTTGATAACTCAACTGAAAGTCAAGGTTTGTAGAAGACACGCCTCA
>NW_007878044.1:0-566 GCF_000696425.1 Galeopterus variegatus
TGAGGGGATCTTAACCCTTGACTTGGTGTTGTCAGCACCATGGTCACCCAAGTGAGCCAACCGGCCAACCCTATATGGGATCCGAACTTGTGGCCTTGGTGTTATCAGCACCGCACTCTCCCGAGTGAGTTCTAAGTGTGCTATTTGCTAAAAGTACTTATTGTTATATAATTATTATATAGTGGGCTTTTGTTGTTGTTGTTGTTGTTGTTGTTGCTGACCAGTATAAGGATCAAACCCTGGACCTTGGTGTTATCATCACCACTCTCTAACCAGCTAAACCTACCAACCAGCCTCTTTTCTTGAAATGATAATTCATTGTGATGTATATTTGCATTTCCCTAATAGCTTTTTTTTTTTTTTAAAAAAAAAGATGACCGGCAAGGGGATCTTTTTTTTTTTTTTTTCCTTTTTGTCTTTTTTCGTGACCGGCAACGGATCGCAACCCTCAGTGTCGCGCCCGTACCAGACCGGGACCAGCAACGGGATTGCAACCCTTGGTGTTGCGCCTGCTCCTCACTCAGCCAGTGAGCGGCCGGTCTGTATGTGGGATCCGAACCCTCGGC
>NW_007878045.1:0-566 GCF_000696425.1 Galeopterus variegatus
AGACTATCAGAAGCTTCTTCTAAACATAGTACTTTTATTTAAACAATTAAAACTCAATTTGTTTCACAAAAACCTCAAAGAATACTATGTAGCTTTAACTAAAACTTAGACCTCATAAGATTTTTATATCTATAAGAGGAAAAAGTTCATTGGGAAACAGAAGAACTGAATTTTTTCTTGGTTTTGTAACTTATTTACTGCAGAACCTTGACCAGGTCTTACAACTTTTCTAATATCACAGTCCCCACAACTAATAAGACCTCATCAAATGCTTTTAGGAACATGAATGTGGACTGCTAGGTAGAAAAGGCATTGAAGATGCTTTGGGCAAGCAAGTCTGAGTTCTCAACCTGAAGACCAGAGAATAAGTATTATATATACATTATGTGACAAAGATGTAAATGTGAGAGACATTCCTAATGAATCCTCAGGGAACCCAAGAATTAACTCAATGGAGACATGAGCAATGATAGCACAAAGCAAAGCATGCTACATTGTGCGTCTTTAGTAAAATCTTATGAGAACAGAACATAGTTCACCTCCTCCCACACTGGCCCATCGGTAAG
>NW_007878046.1:0-566 GCF_000696425.1 Galeopterus variegatus
GCTGAGCGCGGTGTGGGCGACACCACACCAAGGGTTGCGATCTCCTTACTGGTCACAAAAAGGACAAAAAAAAAAAAAAAAAGGAATTTATCCCTTGAATGACTTTCCCCTGGAGGTGCTAGAGAGTACTGAATATATTTGAATATATTGGGTTCATGTGGTGGAATTTGACCAATGAGCATGCACTAAAAGAGAACAACTGAACATGTGCAAGATGAGGATACATAATGAGGAACCACCCCCTTAGTTGGATATTCATTTGATCTCATGAATATGTATAGGTAGCCAAACTACAAAAGTCAAATCCAGGAAGAAGGCAAGGCTGTTGCTCACTGTCTCTGGAGTCAGCCTGCACATTGTGGGATGTGTGTATCTTGTTTTGGATTACATTTGCTATGGACACTCTTCAGTCTCTAGGGCTAGGCAGCACTTTCTCTGTGAAGTCTGTATTTATTCTTCTTCTTTACATTAAATCTGTTTTCACTTTCTACCATGAGAACTCTACCCTTGAATTCTTTCCTGTGGCAGAATCAAGAACTTGGCAGAGGGCAGGATGGGTTGAGATG
>NW_007878047.1:0-566 GCF_000696425.1 Galeopterus variegatus
CAGCAGTGGGCAGGGAGATTAGAGGAAGGGGAAAGGAGGCAGGGAACCCAGGCAGGAGGCATACAGAAGGCGAGCATAACTGAACTGTTTCAGAATAAGGTCTGTCCTTAGCAGACCGAGAGGGCAGAGTCAGGAGGCTCTGGGGTCACCAGTCTGGGGGCCTGGGAGCACAGCAGGGACACTGATAAAAAGCAAGATAACGGGTGGGGAAGAGGTGCATAATCAGCCCCAAACCAGGAGGGGTGGCCAGCGGGGCAGGCGCTTGGCTGGGGGTGGCGGGGCATCAGGAAGGGGCGTGGTCAGCGCGCCCCAAGCAATAGGGACAGGAAAGGGTGAGGCTGCTGAAGAGGTCCCAGCTGACCTTTCCCCCCAGTTCCTTTTTTTTTTTTAATTGAATTATAATCTATCTACAGAAAAATGCACGCATCTTAAGTGTACAGCTCAGTAGCTTTCCCTCTGTTTCTCTACACCTGTGTGATCACCAGGATAAAGTTGTGGGCCATGGTCGATACTCCAGCAAGTTCTCCCGCATGCTCCTTCCCATTCAATATGCCCATGCCAGCTCT
>NW_007878048.1:0-566 GCF_000696425.1 Galeopterus variegatus
GAGGCACGACCTCTTCCAAGGCTGCCTCCACGGTTGCTTCTGTCAGCTGGTAGTGCTATTAACGAAGCTTAAAGTTTCAGGTTTTTCTTTAATATGTACATGTATAATATGTATTCCAATTTACCAATCACTTCTACTCGCCTGAGAGCAGCGGCTGCAGGCTGTGCACTGGCTTAGAGAAATCTTCATAGAACAGTGAGCGGTAGTGCTACATGCCCGCCGAGTCATCGGGCGGTCCATTAATGGATCAGATGAACAACTGCGAATCTTTGCAGGACTCAGGCGGTGGCAAGTCATTCCAGCAACTCCAATTGCCATCCTGGTACATTGCCCAAGACTCAGTGGTTCTGTTTTGAAAAATATGATTTTGCTTTCATAACAGTGAAGAGATCAAAGAGTAAACCCCAATTCTACTTACCATGTTCTTTTGGATAAGTACAAGTAACATTTTTACATTTGGGTATCATCAGGCTTTGCCAACTACAAGCAAAATTTATGTCTCTTCCGGGCCGGCCCGGTGGCGCACTGGATAGTGCGCCGCTTGGGAAGCGCAGTGGTGCTCCCGC
>NW_007878049.1:0-566 GCF_000696425.1 Galeopterus variegatus
TCTCCTGGGTTTTCTCCTTGGTGTTTCAGATTACCTGACTGTGCTCATAAATCTGAAAGGCTGGTGGGAGTAAAGCCAACAGGAGTTCTATCACTGAGTGGCACAGGGGCAGGAACAGGTGTGAAAGGTGAGAATGAAAGCTGGGGAAAATTTCTTTTTCCCCCAAATGCTCATGTAAAAGTGCTGTAACATTTATTTTGTTTTAAAATAGATCGTTGAGGCATAATTGACATTAACTGCACCTATTTAAAGCATATAATTTGATAAGTTTTAATATAGGTAAGCACTTGTGAAAAACCACCACCACAATGAAGATAGTAAACATATCCATCATCCCCAAAGTTTCCTCCTGCCTCTTCTAATACCTCCCTCCAGTCCCTCTCCAATTTGCCCCCCTGATCCCCAAGCATCCACAGATCTACTTTCTGTCACTAGAGATTACTTTGAATTTGCTGGTTTTATATAAATGGAATCTCTTTTGTCTGGCTTCTTTCATCCAGCATAATTATTTTGAGATTCATTTGTTCATTCACTGCTGCCTATATCAATTGTTCATTTCTCTTTTT
>NW_007878050.1:0-566 GCF_000696425.1 Galeopterus variegatus
AGAAGAAATAGTATCATTTCAATAGAAAATTGCCTTGTCATAGAAAGCAACTAAATATATATAGAGAGAAACACAGAGAGAGAGAACACTTTTTTCTTCCTGTATATCTGATTAAATTAATTTTAAAAAGATTATTAGATAGTAAATATGAATAGAAAAAAATCTTTATATTCTGAAAGTGATGCTACATTAGTTGAATGATAGCTTAGGGAAAAGCTGTGAATTATTAAAATCAACAGACTAGAAAGTATTAGATGTATTCTTTTATATCATCAATCCTTTAAAATCTACTTCATTTTCCTTTTGAGTTATTCTAAATTGAAATAGAAAATGTAATATTTGTGTTTTCTTTGAAAGAGATATACTTTGTATATTGTACCAGCTAATTTATATCCAAAACTTATATCTTCTTGGTATATTGTACCAGCTAATTTATATCCAAAATTTATATCTGAAGTGAAATCTAATGTCTTGAGGTTTTAAATGAATAATACTGGAAAAGAAAATGTATATGATACTATTTAAAGGAAAACTGAAGAAAATGCTATTGTGAGTTATACACTGAA
>NW_007878051.1:0-566 GCF_000696425.1 Galeopterus variegatus
GTGTGAAATTGTTCACAAAAGTCAAAACAACAAAAATTAACAGTGAACTAATTAAAAAGAATTATGGGTTTTTACAATTTCCTTATTTTGAAATGTTTTGTTTTCCAAATATAAGAAAACTCTCTCTCTCTCTCATAAGCTATCTATAACAACAGTTTGGTAAAATATCATTTAAAACTGAGATAAAAGTATTTGTTTTCCTCCTATTTGATCCCCCCAAAATTTAATAACTTTAAGTATCCTAATGATTATTATGGCAATGTGGCTATCTTTATAAATTCAATGAAAACTAACTCTCTCTCTTTATAACAGGATATAATTTAAAACTTTGGATATAAGGTAGCATGTCTCACTTCTAAGTTGCTGGCCTCTCTTTCATGTTGCCTTAATTTGGCCTAACTGCTGCTTCATCCTGCTGTTCATCTTTTCCCCCCAATGTGGGACAGATCACCACCTGGGAAAGGACTTCCCAGTGCCATGGGATTTATACAAAGAAAAGTAAGTCCTTTTCAATCAAGATATTGATCATCAATGCTTTTATGAGGAATACCTTGATCATAAAGGGG
>NW_007878052.1:0-566 GCF_000696425.1 Galeopterus variegatus
AACTTTAATTTTCTGAGGGCTTAAAGCTAGAGAACTAAGACTTTTTTTGTTTGTTTGTTTCGACCGGTAAGGGGATCGCAACCCTTGGCACGGTGTGGCCATCCCTATATAGGATCCGAACCCGCGGCCTCGGTGCTACCAGCGCAGCACTCTCCCGAGTGAGCCACGGGGCCGGCCCCTAAGACAATTTTTCTCTCTTGAGAGTAATCTGGTTTTGTACTTGAAAAAAAATAATAATCAGGTGTATATATTTTTTATTCCTACTATACAACTATATCCCCCTCTAGAGAGGGGGGTGTTTTTAAACTTTAAACTGTATTAGCATAAAAAATTTTAATCTTGCTTTGAAGTTAGGAAAAATGAGTTTTCATAGTTTTTCAGTGGTGTTGTACTGCCATCTAGTGACAACAAAATGTGTGACCGACTCACCTGCACAGCTAAAAGGCCACTGCAGATGCCCTAGGCACAATCTCAGAGTAGCTGATCCAGCTTGTCAAAGTCCCTTCCCATCAGTCTAATCCTTTATATTAACACTTGCTCCTGACATGTCCCAGCATAAAAAAAAA
>NW_007878053.1:0-566 GCF_000696425.1 Galeopterus variegatus
CGAGCTAACACCACTGAACCATTTCCTGTGCTTAATTATATTAGTCACAGCACTCTGCAGTGGAACCCCAACCACTAATTTACAAAGTATTTGGAAAGACCAAAGTAAAACAAAGAAGGAAGAGTGGATGTTCTGGCTCTGTGAGGTCTGCGTTGTGGAGCCAGAGGCAATTCTGTGGGTACACACAAAGATTTAGGGAGCAGCACCATGTGCACTGGAAGCACAAAGCATGGACCCACAGACCTGCACCTGTTTCCATTGCCTTCACTTACTGGTGTGAGACTTTGGACCAATTATTTGACATTCCTGAGGAGAACGATGATGACCTCATTCCTTCCTTGTGAGGAGCCCGTGTGGTAATGTGGGTATCCTGCAACAGCATCTATTTTTTTTCCCCTTTGTAATGATTGTGTTAGATTGCCAGCGTCATAGGCAGCTGATGGTTAGGTGTTCAGATGCATACAGAATGAAATTTTTTTTTTTCCAAAAGATATTTAGGTATAATTTTGGACCAAGACAGTGTTGAGACATTCCGACAGACAACCATAGAGGACTTATGTTCCTCT
>NW_007878054.1:0-566 GCF_000696425.1 Galeopterus variegatus
CACACACACGGGGACACACACCTGCAAAGATGGTACTGCATAGTGATGAGTGCATGATCTCTGTAGTCACGCCCTTTCGGCTCAGGTCCCAGTTCTGCCAATTATTAATGGAATGACCTTGGGCAAGTTACTTGACCTTTTTGAGCCTCAATTTTCTCATCTGTAAGATGGGATGATAATTCTACTCACCTCACAGAGTTTGTTGTGAGGATCAATTAAGATAATATAAAGTTATTGAGGGGTTATTGCTACCTACAGAGCATTGAGGAGTTAGGTGAAAACGAATAGTGTGCGTTTGTTCTGCCTGGCATTCAGGAGACAGGAAAAGGACACATGCCCCTTCCTACCCTGCACAGACAAGGCTGCGGAGGTGACACTGTCACTGGAAATATTTCTGTAGGTTAAGTCGCTAAACTTTCAGAGACAAACCAGTGGGAAGCCAGGGAAGACTTCCTGAAGGAGATGATTTTGAGAAATGCCTGAGACGCCTGATCTATCAGCATTACCTCCACTTTTAAAAAACCCAAATGCCTCGGTTATCCCTGACCCCATATAAAGATACTAGG
>NW_007878055.1:0-566 GCF_000696425.1 Galeopterus variegatus
ATACTGAAGAGACCACAAGAATATCAACAGGCTAAAAATACACAGGCATGCATGTGCACTAACTCCATCCCACACAACTTGTTTACAAAGAATGTGCTGCACCACCCCCAACTGGACCTGAGGCAAGGGGGCCTGACTAAACTAGTCTATTTTCCTCACACAAATGTTCTCTTAATGACCAAACTTCCTAGCAAAAACTACACAAAATTCAGTTCTCCAACATATTTGTTTCCTAACAACCAAAACCTCTTTTTTTAAAAAAACCTCATCCCATTCTAAGGCATTATTTTTGGTTTACTCTTGTCTTCCAGTGAGAGAATGTCTTCTAATTTCATACATAAAGTAGAATATTAGTCACAATTTCTAAGAGAGTTTTAATTCAAAAATTTTAAAGTTATCACTTAATGTTTTCCTGTTTTTCAGTTTTAAAAAAGGTTTCCACCCTTTTATGAAAGAGTAAGACTCCACCCATGCAATTCTTTAGCTAGAATAAATCATTTTTATTTTTTTTTGTAAGTTGGCAATATATAATTGTATATATTTAATAGGGTACAAAGTGATATCAT
>NW_007878056.1:0-566 GCF_000696425.1 Galeopterus variegatus
CTCGCTCAGCCAGTGAGCGGGAACCGGTCTGTATGTGGGATCCGAACCCTCGAGCAGGAGCACTGCTGCGCTTCCCAAGCGGCACACTTATCCAGTGCGCCACTGGGCCGGCCCTTTCTGATTCTTTATCTATATATTTTCCTCTTGAGACTACCATTATTCATATACCGCTATGATTGTTAGTGTCCCAAAGAGCTTTTAGATTTCATTTTGATTTATTCTTTTTTCTTTCTCCTTCTCAGACTGAATAATTTTAGTTGACTTATCTTCAAGTTTGCTGGTTCTTTTTTCTGCCTGCTCAAATCCACTATTGAAACTCTATTGTGAGTTTTAATTTTAGTGATTATATTTTCAGATTTAAAATTTCTGTTTGATTTATTCTTTATTGTTTGTATTTCAATTGATATTCTTTACTTGTTAATACATTTATCTTTTGGTTTTCACTAACTTTTTGGTCATAATTTTCTTTTTTCCTTAGCATGTTGAACACAGTTGATATAAAATATTTTTCTAGTAAGTTCAATGTCTACGCTTCCGCAAGAACAGCTTGTTCATTCCTCCTGTTA
>NW_007878057.1:0-566 GCF_000696425.1 Galeopterus variegatus
CCTGTGGTTTGATGGCTGTTAACAGAAAAGGGTCCTCTTCCCATATGCATAAGTAATTAGCAGACAGGAAACCTGAAAAGAAACAATCAGATCCTCCCTGCGTTAAAAACTCTTCAAAGGCTCTCTATTGCCAGCAGTCTGGGTCCCTGACATGGTATGTGAAATCCTCTAGGCCTGGCCTTGCTTCCTCTCCTTCCTATAATGCAGCACATGCCAACCGACCTGGATTAGTTACAAGCATCTGAATTTGCACCCACACTTCCTTACCTCCCTGCCCTTGTCCGGGAAGATCTTCCCCTCCCTCCCCTGGCCAGCTCCTCTCTTCTAGCCTTCAGGACTCAGCTTAGGCATCCCCTCCTCCAGGACTCCTGCACCCATCCCTAGTCAGGAGAAGTTGCTGCATATCTGGGCTCTTGTGGGTCTGACCCTACAGCCTCCACCCTAGCTTTAGCATGAGCCAACGTTTGTCTTTGGATGCATGGGAATTTTTGCCTGTTCAAGCACATCCTGTCCTACTGCCGGCATCTTACACCAGGAAAGGCCTCGCAGAGGCTGGAAGGCTGGGG
>NW_007878058.1:0-566 GCF_000696425.1 Galeopterus variegatus
TTCTACTAGACCTAATTTGTTGAGCATTTTTATCATGAAGGGATGTTGAATTTTATTAAATGTTTTTTCTGCATTTACTGAGATGATTGTATGATATTTGTCCTTGATTTCATTGATGTGGTTTATCACATTTATTGATTTGCATATGTTGAAACATCCTTGCATTCCTTGGATGACTCAGACATGATCATGATGTATAATCTTTTTGATGCACTGTTACATTCTCTGTTAGTAATTTGTTGAGAATTTTTGCATCTAAGTTCATCAAGGATATTGGCTTGTGCTTTTCTGCTGTTGTTGTGTCCTTGGTTTTGGTATCAGGGTGATGTTGGCCTCATAGAATGAGATTGAGAGAATACCCTCTGCTTCAACTTTACAGAATAGTTTGGGAAAAATTGGTGTTAAATCTTCTTTAAAAGTTTGGTAGATTTCAGTTCAGAAGCTGTCTGGTTCTGGACTTTTCTTCATTGAGAGATTGCTGCTTCAATCTTGTTGCTCACTATTTTTCTGTTTGGGTTTCCAATTTCACTTGGTTCAGTCTTGTTATGTTGTAGGTGTCCAGAAAT
>NW_007878059.1:0-566 GCF_000696425.1 Galeopterus variegatus
TGGGTGATTTATAATCAACAGAAATTAATTTGGCTCATGGTTCTGGAGGCTTGGACATCCAGGATCAAGGCACCACATCTGGTGAGGCCTTCTTGCCCTCTCATAACAATGCAGAAGGCATCACATGGGCAAGAGAGAGAAAGAGATTGAACTCACAGCCTCAAGCCCTATAATAATTGGCATTAATCCATTTATGAGGGCAAAGCCCTCATGACCCAAATACCTTCCATTAGACTGCACCTCCCAAAACTGTTGCATTGGGGATTAAGTTTCCAATACATGCCTTTTGGGGGACACATCCAAACCATAGCAGCATCTCTTCCTCTCCTAAAAAAACACTTGCAGGCATTTTTATTATTATTGGGAGTGTGTTAATTCATAAAATAACTTAGAGAATATTAATATCTTTATGACGTTGAGTATTCTTATCCAAAAATATAGCACGCGTCGGTCGTCCGCGCGCTCCGTCCGGCTTCGCCCCCTGCCCACGGGCCCTCTCCCTCCGGCCCCGGGCTCGCGGGCTGCGGGAGTGGCCTTAAGATGGATGAAGACGGCGGCGGCGAGGG
>NW_007878060.1:0-566 GCF_000696425.1 Galeopterus variegatus
GGTGTGAACTCCTCGGGGGAGGGTCCCTCAACACACAGTTCCTCTTTGACTCCCCCTAGGACGGGTCGGCCCTCCTGGAGAGCTCTCCAGTAGCTTCAATGTAGCTCCAGAGCACTCCAGGCTCCCCTCTCCCCACCAGAAATCAGTTAGGGGTTCTTCCAAACTGAGTCCTGCAGAGATGGTATCTGCCTCCCGGAAACAGGGAGTTTACCTGGGGCCGACGACCAGGGTGTTGTGGAGAGACGATCTGGGCAGGCTCCTCTTCCCTGCCCTCCCGATGCTGGCCGTGGGCTCTCCACGCTACCAGCCCCATCAGAGATCCATGGGGAGAGTGGGATTGTAGGCCGGTCTACAGGCCCCGGGGTGCCCCGCGTCGAGGTAAGCAAGTGGCACGTCTCAGTGAAGAGCCACGCCAAACAGAGATGGCTGGCCTGCCTGCTCTAAGCTGGCAGTCTCCGCCCCCACCCAAGAAAATGGAGGCAGCTCTGTTGTGGGCACCTGGCCCGGTGTGGTAGGCGGGAGCCAGGTGGGCGGGGAGCAGTCGGGCTTCGCGCCGCAAGTGGGGC
>NW_007878061.1:0-566 GCF_000696425.1 Galeopterus variegatus
GAACGCACACTGGACTGGGAACTCTGCATCCGAAGACCTTTGATCCAACCACGGTGCTCCCTCCTCTGGGCACTTGCAGGAGCTGGAGAAGTGGTAAAATGACCCGGCACAGACAGCATGTGGCTCGGCAGAAAGGGACTCAGTGGGGTGTTTGAATCCCACATTTGCTGTCTCGTGAGCGGTCGTCACTGCCGTGTAGCAGCTCCGTGATTTTAACACTTGCCGCTCCTACACCGCTTAGTAGGGCTGATCTATGCTTTATATGGAACATCACCAGCAAGTGTTGGGACCTAATTTGTGTGGACAGGTCACAGCCTTCTTGTTGAGCATCCACGACTGGTATATTGATTAGGTAACAACCCTAAGAACTAAATATTGTTATGCGCCCATTTTACAGATAAGAAAATTGAGGCATAGAGAGGCGGGAAAGAGTCTGTGCTCTTAACATTTGCTATTCCTGCCTGTTTGTGCTGGTCACACAACAGTAACTGAAACCACTTTGGACGTGTTTTGCCCCTAACTGTCCTCTAACCAGTTCACTACCCGCAGTCAACCTGTTTTCTGTT
>NW_007878062.1:0-566 GCF_000696425.1 Galeopterus variegatus
CCTTAACCTCAGCAGCATTTACATAATTCAAAACTCGTTCTTCCAAGAGGAGAAAAACCATACCATTATTTTAAATTTAAAATCATTTTTTGACAGAATTTTTGTAGAATTGGCTTTTTCTCTCTTAGATGTTTGTTAGGATTCATTCATGAAGCCAACTGGGTCTGAAGTTTCCTTTCTGGGAAGGTTTTTAACTGATTTTAATTTCTTTTTGAAGTAAAGGGCTGTTCAAGTAATCTATTCAGGATTGGCTTTGGAAGTTTGTTGCTTTTGCTAAATTTTTCCATCCTCTTTTAGTTGTCACACTTATTAGCATAATATTTTATAATATTCATTATCATTCCTTTACCACCTGTAAGATAAAGAATAATGTCTCTTCTTATGAATGAATCTTATTTATTTATTTATTTATTTATTTATTTATTTTTTCCTAATAAGTCTGCCTGAATGTTTATCACATCCATGACAAAGAACTGCCTTTTGGTTTCGCAGTTTTTTTTTTTTCTCTCTATTTTTCTGTTGTGCACATTCTATTATATTAATTTCTATTCTTTACTAATTTCTTT
>NW_007878063.1:0-566 GCF_000696425.1 Galeopterus variegatus
TCTAGAAGTTCCTCTACAATATTATTTTAACATACAATGTTGCCTTTATTTAAGATCTACTGTCAATTACATAACTCCCCATACTTGTAATTTAGAAAAAGTTCAAACCTTGAAGAATACTCAGAAGCTATTCTTGCTCAATGAAATTATATATTTGGTTACCAAGTATAGCGCTAAACATAATTTTGCCCTAGATATTTCTTTACTTCAAATTTAAACTAAAACTTAAGAGTTTTTTGTCAGACTGAAATTTTAACAATTCCTAAATTGCAGAATGAGAATTCAGTTTTCTTTCTAGCTTCTGTGCCAGTACTTCTGTTTGATTTAGGAGGCTTGAAATGAGTAGAGAGTACTCCACTCTGGAATATGTTGTCAGATTTTGGTAGCTATGGGAATAGTGAAACCTGCTCATGATTTTTTTTTTCTTTTGTCTTTTAGGTTAATGGGATCAAATATTATATGAAAGTTAAAAAAACTATTATTAAAATTGAATTCTATATTTTAGAGCACTTTTGTAAATCAAACTAAGGAATTCAAAGTGAAATTACCTCCAGATCTTTAATAAT
>NW_007878064.1:0-566 GCF_000696425.1 Galeopterus variegatus
TCCCCATAGAGGAGGAAAGAGTGTGTTACCTTCCAACCTCCCTCATAAAGAGGTGTATTTATGAAGGGGAGATACGTACCTCACTTCCCAGTGGAAACATAATTCATCAAATTTGGTAAGATAAGGCAGAATAAAGAAGTGATGGGAGTGGGCGTGTGCCACTTGACATACGGTGGTCAGGGAAGGCCTCATTGATAAGGTGACATTTGAGCAGAGGCCTAAATGTGAGGGAGCAAGCCATGCAGATAGCTGGGAGCAGAGTATTTTAAACAGAGAAAACAGCAAATTCAAAGGATCTTGGGGGAACATGTTCAATATGTTCTGGGAGGGAAAGAAGGCCAATGGGATTGCAGAGAAATGGGAGAGAGGAAAAGTGGCAAGAATTAAGGGAAGATATTAGAATGGAGTTGCCATTTACCACCATGGGATAAATAGCAAAGTAAGAGTGAGAGAAAGATCACATTCCCCATGCCCACGATGGATCCCTGAGCCCTGGATCAGGCCTGAGCTGGGAGGTGGGGGAGACTTTGAATTGAAGAGATATGAGACTAAAGTTTTTACTTAGA
>NW_007878065.1:0-566 GCF_000696425.1 Galeopterus variegatus
AGTATAATTGCTAAATTTGGAGATCACACTAAAAGGTTTAAGAGAAATATCATGCAGTCTGATTTAAAATCAAATTTGCTCTCCAGCCACTGTGGATTTTTTTTATTTTTTTAATTTTTCTATCTAGGTGAGTGGGGGAGGAGAAATTGAGTATTTTCAATTTGTAATTTTTCATGGGAAATACAGCTTTGCAGTTTTTATCATTTTAGGGAAGAGAGTGACTGGAGAAAAAGCTTTTTATCAAGTGATATGTGTCCTCCATATACTGTTTTCCCTTCTCTGGACTGTAATAGGATTTCCGGGATGCAGTAGCCCATGCTTCCAGGCAACTTGGGAAACCAGTAATTGAGGACCGGATCCTAAATCAGATCCTGTACTACCTGCCTCAGCTGTATGAGCTCAACCGGGATCTCCTGAAGGAACTAGAGGAACGAATGTTGAACTGGTAAAAATGGACTGAGTTTTGGACTTTCCTAGAGTTTCCAATTTTATTTGTTTTTAAAATTTTTTTTGTTTGGTTTGGTTTTTTTTGGTGCTGGCCAGTATGAAGATCCAAACCCTTGATC
>NW_007878066.1:0-566 GCF_000696425.1 Galeopterus variegatus
GGTGATGGGACACAATAACTAACTACATTGTATATTGACAAAATAAAAAATAAATAAAATACAGAGATGAAACACAAAGACATGCAAGTGAACCAGGTGAACACCATGCGAAGACAGAGCAAGGGGCTGGAGGAGACCTCTACTAGGCAAGGACTGCCAAGGACTGCTGAGAGCCACCAGAAGCTAGAAGTGGCATGGAGAGATTCTTCTGTAGAGACTTCAGAGAGAACGTGGTCCTGCTAACACCTTGATTTTGGACTTACAGCCTCCAGAACTTCAAGTGAATAAATTTTTATTGTTTTATGTCCCCTAGTCTGTCATAATTTGTTATAGCAGCCACTGGATCTTAATAGAACCTTTAATTTCCTGAATTAAACTATTTTCTGTTTTAAATACCTAGAGCAGCTTGTCATTTCTCAGTTGAATTCTGACTGAAAAATGTTGAATTCAGACCTTCCAAATTACTAATTTATTAAAAAAAATACGAATTTGTCTATGGCGTATTTTTGGTTTTCTCTTTAAGAATACTATCATCTCTGTAATATTTTGACTTTTATTATTTTCTT
>NW_007878067.1:0-566 GCF_000696425.1 Galeopterus variegatus
CTCAATGGATGGGCTCAACAGCAAAATAAAGGGGACGGAAGAAAAACTCAGTGAACTGGAATATAGAACAATGAAGATTCCCCAATCTGAATAACAGAGAGAAAATATGCTGAAAAAAATGAACAGGGGCTCTGGGGACCTGTGAGACTATAACAAAAGATCTAACATTCATGTCATCAGAGTTTGAGAAGAAGAGGACAAACAGAGTGGTGCCAGAAAGTACTCAAAGAAATAATGGCTGACAACTTCCCAAATCTGGCAAAGACATAAATCTACAGATTCAAGAAGCTCAGCAAACTTCAAACATAATAAATCCAAAGATAGCCATTCACACCAACACACATCATAGTCAAATTTCTGAAAGCTAACATGAAAAAAAAATATTAAAAAGACAACGAATTTCTCATTGGAAATCATACAGGCCAGAAGGAAGTAGCACAAAATTTTTCAAGGACTGAAGAAAAGAACTGTCCACTCTAAATCTTATTCCAGTGAAAATACCCTGTTGGAAGCAAGAGTAAATGAAGACATCCTTAAATGATAGGAAATAAATAGAATTTGCCTCA
>NW_007878068.1:0-566 GCF_000696425.1 Galeopterus variegatus
TTAAGCGAAGAGTGACTGGTTAACAGCACTGGAGGTCCTACCATCATAATACATGCAGAATTGGTCACCTCTTGCTGCCTCTGCCATGAGCATCCTGGTCCAGTCGTCAGCTCTTAGTTGCCTGCACTGCAGCCAAAGCCTCCTGGCCCTGCCAGCACCTGGGACCGTGCTCAACCAGCAAACCCAAGGAGGCTGCTAAAGCCTACGTCGTTGGCTCAGGTCACCCTGCACCCCTGCCCCTTCACCCCTGAGCTCCCTGCACTGCAGCCACACTGGCTTCTCTCACTCATCTCCTTGAAAGCGCCAGGCCTGCCCCTGCCTCAGGGCCTTTGCACTTGCCTGTTCCTGATGCTTGGGAAGCTATTCCCCAGACATCCACATGGCTTCCTCCCTCATGTGGCTCAAGTCTGTCCTCCCACCTCACTTTGTTGGTCACGCTGTGAAGTTGTGACCCTCCCTCCACCTCTTCCCTGTCGCCTTCACTGCTCCTTTCCCCGCATGACTCATCAGTTTCAGACATACTATTTGATATCTTTACATTTTTAATACACTAAAAGCAAAAGTAT
>NW_007878069.1:0-566 GCF_000696425.1 Galeopterus variegatus
TTTCATTTCCTGGTCTAGCAGAACTGTTTGATTCTGATAATACACACAAAAAAATCAGAAGCCACACCCTATTTTTATAATTAATATCCAAACAAAACCTTTCATGAGACATAATTCTCTTTCCACATTAGTGATCATCCAACTCGGTGACTGATCCTGTACTGAAATTCCTAAAGGAGGCATCGTTAGGCATTTTGCTTCAAGATAATAGTAACTGTCATACAAGGCTACTACAGTTCCAGTAGCCTTACATCACTTGCTGCTGAGACTGTTTTAGCATCTTCACAAACATAACGTCTTTTTGTGCCAACGTAGAAAAAAAAAATCAGCACAAAAAGAAGTATCTTATTATGGTTTCAAAGGAGTAGATTTTCAGTATCTAAGAAAAGTATGAAATAGAAATAGATGAAAGGAGACACAATCAGAAAAGAAATATCCTCACAATTAATCATAGACAAATAATTTTGTCATTGAAAAATGACCTAGTGTTGAAGGTTTCCCTCTATTCCTTAGCACCAGAATTCTGCAAGACTTTGAACTCTCAGCATTGGAAATGAAAGGATGGA
>NW_007878070.1:0-566 GCF_000696425.1 Galeopterus variegatus
AATCCAGAGGTGGATTTTTCACTATATTTATTGTTTTGCTTTGCTGTGGAGAAGCTTTTTAGTTTTATCTTGTCTATCTTTTTGTTGTTGTTGCCTGTGATTTTGGTGTCATATCTATGAAATCTTTGCTTAGACCAATGTCATGAAAACTTTTTTCCTATGTTTTCTTCTAGAATTCTTACATTTTCAGTTCTTGTGTTTAAGTCTTTAATCCATTTGAGTTTATTTTTATATATGTTGTAAGATAGGAGTCCAATTTCATTCTTTTAAATGTAGATATCCAGTTTACCCAGCATCATTTATTGAAGAGACTTTCTTTTCCTTATTATATATTCTTGGTGCCCTTGTTGAAGATTAGTTAACTGTACCTACTCGGGTTTATTTCTGGCCTCTCTGCTGTCTTGCACTGGTCCATATATTTGTTTTTATGCCAGAACCGTACTGTTTTAATTACAGTAACTTTGTAATATATTTTAAAATCAGAAAGTGTGATGCCTCCAGCTTTTCTGAAGGTCTTTTGTCAAACTTGCTTTGATGATGATGATGATGATGATGATGATGATGAT
>NW_007878071.1:0-566 GCF_000696425.1 Galeopterus variegatus
TAGCTCCCTCTCTGAATCTGAGCAGCCAGACCAAGAGGGGGCTTTCCTCGCCTATGATAGCCCCACGTGGGAGCCAAGAGGCACGGTGGCCTGAAAAGAGGGTTGGCTCCCAAGCCATTTTATAGTCTACAACAGCAGTCAGCAAAGCATGACAAGTGGGTCCAACCCAGACCTTATTTTTATAAAGTTTTATTGGCACACAGCCATACTCATGTATTTACATACCACCTGTGGCTGCTTTCCCACCACCACGGCAGCACTGAGCAGTAAAGGCAGAAACCATACGGCCCACAAAGCTCACAATATTTATTATCCACCCTTCACAGAAAAAAATAGCTAATCCGTGGTCTACGCCATTCCTTAAAAGTGATCTGTTTAGCTCAGATCAGCGCTGGGGGTAGAGGAATGGATGTCACATCTTGACACATTCTAAATTCCAAGATTGGAAGGAATGTTGGAGCTAAGTTCTCTCCACAAAGAATCTCAAGTTGACCATAAGAGATACAGCAGCTACTTTTGATTAATTTTCCTAAAGTAGAGTGCCAATCAGCCTCAGAAATCTCAGG
>NW_007878072.1:0-566 GCF_000696425.1 Galeopterus variegatus
GGCAGTTTAGAGAGGGAGGTGGTTGTGCAAAGACCCACAGGTGGGAAGCAGCCTGGTGACATTTCAAAAGCACCATACCAGTCATGGAGTGACTGATGCTTTAAGGGACATGCCCACGAAAAAAATGCACAACCTCACTAATCATCAGGGGAATCAAAACGTCATGAAAAATATGAACAACAACAAGAAAAACAATGAGATACCACCTCACTCTAGATAGAATGGCTATTATCAAACAGACAAAAGAAAACAAGTGTTGTGAGGATGTGGAGAAAAGGGAATACTTGTGTGTTGTCCGTAGGAATGTACATTAGTACAGACATTATGGAAAACAGTATGGAGGTTCCTCAAAAAATTAAAAATAGAACTACCACAGCTGGTTAGCTCAGTTGGTTAGAGTATGGTGTTGATAAAACCAAGGTTCAGGGTTAGATCCCTATACCAGCCTGTCACCATAAAAAAAGAAAAAAAGAACTTCACATGATTCAGCATTCCTACTACTTACTATGGACCCAAAGGAAATGTATTCAATATGTCATAGAGATATCTGCACTCCCATGTTTACT
>NW_007878073.1:0-566 GCF_000696425.1 Galeopterus variegatus
TGTGGGCAGACGCCACCTCCCATCACAGTCTCCACCCCTGTACCCCATCACCATGCTCCTCTGCTGCCTCAGTGCAGATTTGTTGGGCCCCAGTGCAGTGTTTACTGCACCTAGGAAACCTTGGGGGCATAATTGATTTGATTTGTATTTCAAAAGATGCTCTAGAGAGCCAGGGGGCCCAAGGAGAGAACTGCCACAGAGGAGGGGCTACCAAAGAAAGCCCCCACTAGGACAGTGCTCTGTGGAGCCATGGGAGTGTGGCCACCCCCACTGACTGTGGGCAGGTAGAGCCACTGGTGTGTGTTTCCACCCCAAGGACATCACAGCATGCAACCCAGGCACACAGCTGCTGCAGAAGTGGGGTTGACGCAGAGAACTGCTATGCAGGTTGTCCCCAGGCACAGAGCCACCTTCAGGGCAGGGCTGCCCAAAGCTGTGGGGACAGGACTACCACCCCAGTGTTTCTGGAAGGCAGTATCCCTGCCCCATTGAGCCTGAAGAGTAGAACATCGAACCAAAGAGGATTATTCATGAGGCCTGAGGTTGAATGACTTTTTTTCCTGTTG
>NW_007878074.1:0-566 GCF_000696425.1 Galeopterus variegatus
CAAATCTAATACTTGACTATTTTAAATTTGATTTTAATTGGCTTGCATTTTCAGAATATCTCAGAGATTAGGTCAATATGAGTCATTTTTGTATTTTTAATAAAAATGTTAAAGTAAGATTAATGAAATATTATTTTATTTCAAAGAACACACCATTTGAACAAAACACTTTCCCCCAAAAAATGTTTGATTAATTTAAAGCAGCATTGCTCATTTACATACTAGGAACATACTAGAAAGATATGTTAAATGTCAGATATACAGACTTATCATTTGAGAGTATATTTTATATTCTTTAAAATTTCAAAGACTTCATATTTTGTATAACATTTTGTATGTGTGTGTATATATATATATGCCTATAGTTGCATAAAAAATAACAATTTTTTTCTTAGAATTAGTAAATAGCAAATCTTGGAAATTATTTGGTACTTTGCTATTCAAAGTATGATCTGGAAACAGCACCAGTGTCTTCCAGGGGCTTGTTTGAAATGCAGAATCCCAAGCCTTACTATGGATTTTCTAAAAAGAATCTGCATTTTAACAAGCTCTCCAGGTAATTTTCA
>NW_007878075.1:0-566 GCF_000696425.1 Galeopterus variegatus
TACTTCTAATTTTCATTATAATTTAGTTTTCATTAATTCCTATATAATTCCTAAGAATCAGTCATTTCTGGTACTGACAAAACTGAATTATGGGTATGCCGCATTTAAGGATCAAACCTAGGAATAGGTACTACTCTAACTAGTCCTGCCTAAGTGAGAATCCCCCCCTCCCCCGAACTGTCTCAGGTCTTAAAAACTTCTATATCTTTGGTCCAGTTATTTCATGTTGGAGTGTATTATAATAGATCTTCTAAACTAAATGCCCAAGAGTAGGTTAGGTAGATTACACATGTGATAAAATAATTTATAACTTTCTAAATTATAATAATGTCTATCATAATTTATATACGAATATATACAATTGCAATATAATTATATCAGATTAAATGCTAATGAGATAGAAAATGCTTATTTTACAATGTTAAGTGACAAAAGCAGAACAGAATATCATATATTATACATAATCACAGTAATGTGAATTGTAGGAATAGAAAAGGCCAGAAAGAATTACAAGAAATTTCAATAGCAGTTGTTTTACCAGGTAAGACTATGTTTTCCTCCATTTC
>NW_007878076.1:0-566 GCF_000696425.1 Galeopterus variegatus
ATTTCCATGTCTTTAAAGCATTTATGATAATCATAAGTAAAGTCTAAGAATTCATGCTTTGGACTAGTTGGACACTTTAGAGTGCAGATTAAAATTCGAAAGCCAGACTTCTGGGTGGGATATAGTGGCAGGAGACCAGCACTCCCACACTGAAAAACTAGAAAACACATAGAGAAGTTATCTCTTAAATGTATTGGAAAGCTATGAAGAAAATGAGAACTAGAAGAAATAGGGCTGAAGACAGGGCATAAACTCACAGATGACCTGAGCTGCAGCAAACACATTTACCATGAGAATTTATCATTTCTGAGTACAGGTATGCAGCTAAGGGTCCAAGCTTTACACACTGTAGACCCAGGGCTAGGTCTCACAGACCTCTAGTACACACTGTAGACCCAGGGCTAGGTCTCACAGACCTCTAGAACGCATTGTCCAGACTGGTACACAAACCCTTCATGTGCAGGTCTATGAGCTAGGTAGTAGGAAAAGGTCCTTGGAGCCATGTGTGAAGAAATAATAGGCTTTATTCAGAGCTAGGAAAGTCGACCTAATACGGCTTCCCAGAG
>NW_007878077.1:0-566 GCF_000696425.1 Galeopterus variegatus
ATTCTTTCCTAAAGGAAGAATTTCAATTTAAATCACAACCACAAAAATAAATAAATAAATAAATAATAAATAAATAAATGGAAAAATAAATAAATAAATAAATAAGCAGATAGATAGATAGATAGATAGATAGATGGATAAATAAATAAATAAAAATCACAACTACATATTCCCTTGGAAATTATTCACCTCTCCCTGTAGATATCCTAGGTGGAACAGCCATCTCATTACTTATTATTTCAGTAGTGTGGCAATTTTCTTTTTCTGAGTTTTACGTCCTCTACAGGGAATATTGTCTTCCAAGTGAACGGATGGTGGAAAACATCATTCTTCATTCTGTAGATGTAATGTTACCAGTATCCTGATCCATTTAAAATATGTATTAATATTTTCGCCTGGCCCAGAGGTACCAACAGTGGATTTACTCCACCGCACCCTTATGAAAGATACACCTTTGCCAAGAGTAACCTTATGTCCTCTCCACACAGGGACAGGCTGAGCAAGGCTACTGGGTGAGCTCTGACCTCGCATGTGCTTGTAGGCAGGACCTAAGCTGGATCTGGCCT
>NW_007878078.1:0-566 GCF_000696425.1 Galeopterus variegatus
CTTCTGAGAGTTTTTGATAGAATTGAGAGGCAGTAGCAAGGCCTGCTATGCCAGTTCCAGTCGCAGGAATGATCCCTGCCCCAATTAAAAGGTACAATTAGTGTCCTATGGGAGCGGGGGGGCACTTTCTGAGAAGGGGGGCCGAAGTTAGTCCCAGTCCTGTCTCCATCTCTACATCTGTCTGGAGGGTGATGTCAGGGACGAGCCAAATGAATATGCAAGAAATCACGTTGGGGGCAGGCAACAGGATAATGTCGTTTTACAAAGCAAATTTATTCTGGTTTTTGGGCATGGATGAGGAGGGGGTAAATGAGTGGTAGCATGTGGTGTTAGGCAGAGTGTGGGCAGGCCCCGCACAATACTGACAGTCCCCACTGAGGTGAGATTAGAGGAAAGTGAAGAGACATTTGTGGAAACATTGTGGGCTGCATCAACAGGGAGGGGGTGACCACGAAAAGTTTCTTGCGAAGTGGGAGACAGGTGAGTCACTCAGGGACCAGTCTGATTTACTGAGGACTGCATCATCCCTGTGGACCTGGAACCTCCATGTTCCAGGTAAGGGGGAG
>NW_007878079.1:0-566 GCF_000696425.1 Galeopterus variegatus
CCCCCAAAAGGGTCAAGAACCCCTGATTTTGGTGAATTTTGTGTCTCTTCAAAACATATTTAGATTAAGCTGTTTTCCCCCTTTGCTCTAAATTCCTGAAAGATTTAACATGTAAACACTCTTTTTTCCCCTATTGTAACCCTCCTTTTTCTTGTATATGACATTTTTTTGGTCATTTGGATAATGTCTAAGAAACTCAATGAGAATTTCCTTTACTAGTTCTTAGGTAGACTTTGTGCTCATCCATGTATGGCCACAGGGTTTCCAATAAAATCGCTGTCAGAAGTATCATTTTATGCCACACATCTGAGATTTCTAAATGTTTTTTGGACTATCTGAATGTAAACCATTACACATATTAACCACATTCTGTTTAGTTAAGAATGTAAACTTTCTAAGAATAAGGATTTGTGTCTGTGTTAAGTGCTATCCAGTAGTCCTGGAATATAATAGGTGCTGAATAAAATATCTGCTGAGCAAATAAAAAGGTCGTCAGTGTTTAAATTTTTTAAAGAGAGTTCTGCGGTCTAAATAGTGTCACAGTTCATTCACAAATTTCTGTTAGG
>NW_007878080.1:0-566 GCF_000696425.1 Galeopterus variegatus
TTTTTTCTCCTCTTACTAGCTTAACAGAGTTACCACACAACTATGTAGGGTAAATAGTCAACATGTGCTTCAGAGCATTAAAGAGGAGCAGAAGACCTCAGACGCATTAAGAAAACTTGTTAAGAAAACAAGCATTACCCACTTCTAGACAGTACTGAAGGGCACGAGAAGAGAAGAGGGAGAGGGGAGCTGTTACCCCTTGTTTCCTCTGTGCTGATTTCTCCAGAGATTCTGTTCATGCCCAATGAACTCCAGATCCTCATTCCCTTTTGCTTCCCAATTAATTTCCATCTTATTTTTTCTTTATCTCACAGTGCGTCTCAATACCTTTCTCTCTGACCCCCCCGTCTATTTACCTCTATGTCCCCTGGAGTTTCTGTAACTTTGTTTTAATATAGGTGCTTTGATTTCCTAGTGCTCTGCACTGTCATAACAAATTACCCTAAGCTGGGTGGCTTAAAACAACAGAAATTTATTCTCTCACAGTCCTGGAGTCCACAAGTCTGAAATCGAGGCATCCCCAGGGTTGGTTCCTTCTGCAGGTCCTGAGGGAGGGCCTGTTACTG
>NW_007878081.1:0-566 GCF_000696425.1 Galeopterus variegatus
GTCCGGTACGGGCGCGACACTGAGGGTTGCGATCCGTTGCCGGACACGAAAAAGGAAAAAATAAAATAAAATAAAATAAAAAAAGAAATGCTAAAATTAGTGGAGTTTAAGTTAATAAAATTCCACTAGTAAGTGAATGATGCACAGAGAGTAAGAATTGGAGAGAATTTGGAGAAGCCTATTTGCAGATCCTTGGCTATTGGTAGAAAATGTGAATTTGGAGTGCAGTTGGAATTGACCGAGGTGTGCAATTTGGATCCCTCATTCGTGGCACTTTATCAATATCTTGTTCTCCCAGTTTTCCTGCTGCCCAACAGGCCTCACTTTCTGACTTTCCCTATTGGATGCTCGTCTTCTCACCAGTTCTAAGTGTTGAGAGCCTCTGAAATGCAAAGTAAGGCCCCTTCACTCTTGCAAGGGGAGCTGTTGAATTCCCTGCTGATGTAACATCTGTGCACTGCTGAACACCTGCCTACATACATCTCCTTACCCATGAGCCCCAATGCACTCACGTGCAAACCCTCCACTCACTGTGCACGTGTCCTGGCCTCTCAAACTGGAAGGGA
>NW_007878082.1:0-566 GCF_000696425.1 Galeopterus variegatus
TGAGATGTATTTGACCTAGACTGGGATATGCTCCTTTGAGAATAATTTTGAGTAAACAGAATAATTTTAAGTAAACAGAAATAGAGTTCTATGTGTCTTACGGGTATTAGTTTGTGTACTGATTGTATAGTGTTCTCTTGGGATTTTAAAAGCCATCTGCTGTTTAAGGGAGTTGAAATTATCAAGTGAATCCAGTGTGAAGTTTAAATGCAGAAGAAAATTTACAGAGATAAATAAAGGGTAAAAAAAAAAAAAAGCTGTGCTGTCGTTACTATATTAAAAACAAACAGTCCTTAGTGACATAATATATACAAACATGCTTTGAAAGCATAAAGCACTAATAGCTAAGTTTTACAGTATTAATGAAATAACTTGAAGAACAGTCCAAAACAGTCACATGTCCATTTTCAGTGCAGCCTGGTTACTTCTTCATATTAGAAAAATAGTTATTCTGCTTCAATGTCTGGTGTTTTTTTTTTTGTGTGTGTGTGTCTTTTTGTCTTTTTTCGTGACCGGCAACAGATCGCAACCCTCAGTGTCGCGCCCGTACCGGACCGGCAGCGGGA
>NW_007878083.1:0-566 GCF_000696425.1 Galeopterus variegatus
ATATACACCATGGAATACTACTCTGCCATAAGAAAGAATGAAATTCTCCCATTTGCAACAAGATGGATGAACCTGGAGAAACTTATGTGGAGTGAAATAAGCAAAGCACAGAGGGATAAATAACATAAGTAGGAGCTAAGAGAGAAAGAAGGAAGAAAAGAAAGACCACAGTGGTGTGTTGGAGTTGAAGAGGGCGAGAACAGTCCTTGAGACACAAAGTGGAGTGTGCAGGGAAATGGGGGAGGGGGAAGGAGGTTGGGATAATTGGGTGTGGGACAGGGGGTACAAATGCAATTTGTGGTTAATGGGCATGCTGCCAGTATGGATCTGGCCTTCACATCTTGGGCACGATGGTGACAATCAGCTCTGTATCTCATTAATATTCATAACCAATAAAAAAAATAGCAGGATATCAGGGACATGAGGTGCTAAAAAGACAAAATATTACATTGTTCAAAACACCTTGAACAGACTGTAGAAAGAAATGTAATAGTGCATACAGTTAAAGCAACTGTAGCAGAAAAGCTTATGTTGGGAGGACAAGTGACATAGCATTACTTATCAAC
>NW_007878084.1:0-566 GCF_000696425.1 Galeopterus variegatus
GGAGTAACTCTGAGCTACATCAGCCTAAGTGTTTTTCTTCTGATGAATGTATATTTTTGAAGTTGTGTTGAATTTCTAAGATAATAAGGCTGGGAGCAATATATCTTGTTTTCATGATGTCTAGAATAACTTGCAAATCATAATGACACAGACTGTCTTATTTTTTTTTGCTCTGAAACTTGCAAAGGTTCCCAGAGGCTAATAAATGATGGGTGAATCTCATAAATGTAATAAATACATAATAACCAACTAAATAAATAATAGATATATAGCTTTGCTATTGACTTTCATGAGAGATATGTGTGTATAGGAAGGAGAGATACAAGCTGACAGTTTTTAAAGTGCTTTATAAAAGGATCCATTTAAATATAATATATTGTTATTATTCTAGAGGCAAATACTTCCCTATAAGTAAAGGGCCTGTCAGCATTTCTACTGGAAGTTTTCATTTTAAGGGTGTGTAACTCAACCCTAAATTGTGTTGTCAGCTGGAATATGGTATATAAAGTTTCAGTGTCATTGCTATTTTTTTAAACATTTGAAATCACAAAACCCCACTTTTTTTT
>NW_007878085.1:0-566 GCF_000696425.1 Galeopterus variegatus
TGAATATATCGTCCCATTATTTTCTGGCTTTTAGAGTTTCTGATGAAAAGTCTGATGTTAGCCTGATTGGGGCTCACTTATAGGTGACTTGCCACTCTCTCTTGCAGCTTTTAAGATTCTCTCTTTGTCTTTGAGTTTTGCCAGTATGACTAACATGTCTTGGAGAGGATCTTTTGGGGTTGAATATGTTTGGGGATCTTTGGGCCTCCTGAATCTGAAGATCTATGGCTTTCCCTATACCTGGGAAGTTTTCTGCTATTATTTTGTTGAATATATTCTCAATGCCATTTCCTTTTTCCTCCCCTTCTGGAATACCCATGATTCAGATATTTGAATGCTTAAAGTTTCTGTTATCTCTCTTTTATTTTCTTCAATTTTTTAGATTCTTTTTTCTGTTACACCTGTGTTAATTCAAACAGCCTGTTTGCAAGGTCAGAAATTCTTTTTTCTGAGTGTTCTAGCCTGCTGATTAGACTCTCTGTTGTGTTTTGTATTTCTTTGAATGAATCCTTCAGCTTCACAAGCTCTGCTACATCCTTTTTCAGGGCATTGATTTCTTTGTACAT
>NW_007878086.1:0-566 GCF_000696425.1 Galeopterus variegatus
AAAAAAAAAAAGAAAAAAGAATCTTGGGACATCAGGAAGACAGAACACAGTAAGTTCTGTCCTCCTGATAAAAAGTTAAATAAAATACAAATATAAAGTTAAATAAAATGCAATGGACTTTCCTTATGTTTTTAACTATTGTAAATATGTTTGACAATTGCAAAACTTATAACACCATCTGATGTCATTTGAAATGCATGTAAAGAAAATATTTAATGCCCCTATATTACAAATAGGAAAGAGTAAAGGCAATAAAAGGAGGTAAGTTTTCCACATTTCATCAAAACTGGTAAAATGACAGTACCAGTAGACTGTAATATGGTGTGTATATAAATTGTAATACCTAGACCAATTACTAAAAATGCTATATAAAAATATACCAAAAAACTATAGATAAATCAAACATGCAATTAAAAAATAGTTCATGCCACCCACAGGAATGCATAAAAAAGAAACAGAAACTGAAAGCAGAGAGAAACAACAGAAATGAAAACAATAATAAATGTAAGGTTTAAAGATTAACATATCAATAATTAGTGTAAATAGTCTGAATACAGCAAATAAAA
>NW_007878087.1:0-566 GCF_000696425.1 Galeopterus variegatus
AAGTATTATTTTCCTTCCCAAATTGGAAATAAGAAAGGTAAAGTTCAGAGAGATTAAAAAATGCAGAGCCCAGATTTGAAGCCAAGTATATTCAACTCCAACCCTTGTATTGTAAGCACTACACTAACTACTATAGACTATTGATGTCCTTTGTTCTTTGCCTCATTTATTTTCTACACAATTTTGCCATCCTGAAGCTGACTCCTTGGCTGTATTCATATCTGAATATTTATTAATCTTACCTTGAATTTGTTTGTTTTGGGGATTTTGATTTTTTTTTTTGAGCCTACTTTCTGATAAGGATTCTGACAAGAGTCTCGTTCCAAGATACCCACATAGATCCTATTTACAGTCACCATTGAACTTCTTATAGCGTAAAAATACACACAAAGCATCAGGATCTTATATTCATGTCTAATTTGTAAACTCCACTGTGATTTTTAATACTCATATTAATATTGCCAGAATAGCTCATGAATCCCACACCCCTCCCCACAATCTGCAGTCACTGCTCTTTCCATCTCAGTGAATGGCATCTCCAACCAATTAATTACTCAAGCAAAATG
>NW_007878088.1:0-566 GCF_000696425.1 Galeopterus variegatus
TCCAAACGTACATTTCTCAGAAGAGGCAGAGAGGAAATATTAGCAGGAAAAAAAAAAAAAAGAATGTGAAATGCATTACAAATTTTAAACATGACCTCTTTCCTTCATTTTTACTGATGTGTAATTAACATACTATAAAATTCACCCCCTTTAAAGTCACAATGCTGTGCAATCACCACCACTATCTAATTCCAGAACATCTCTATCACCCCATAAACTTTGGCCCCTTAGTAGTCATTCCCACCCCCCAGCCACGGCCTTTTACTCTCCAAATTTTCTAAATATCAAAAGCCTTTCCCCATTAAAATACTAATAAGCAAATTATGGTTCTTCTTGTTAAAATGTCTAGTTGTAGCTAGAAGTACAGATGCCAAGTTTTCCAGAACATGATCTAACAAGCCTGAGAACATTTGCAGAAAGTATAGAACACAATATATGAAATTGAGACTGTCTCCCAAAATCAGGGACCCAAGTTCCATGTCATCAATTTAATGTAGAAAAACACAGAAGAGGGCCGGCCCGGTGGCGCACTGGATAGTGCGCCGCTTGGGAAGCGCGGCGGCGCT
>NW_007878089.1:0-566 GCF_000696425.1 Galeopterus variegatus
CCCCACATCAATAAGCCTAATAAACGACCTCCTCTGAACTTGAACTGTCAGCCCATTCACTTCAAATTTCCCAGGAGAAATTGCAAAACTACTAACAAAGATTATATCTGGGATGCTATAAACTCAATTTCTTCCAAAATGCTCTGTGTACCCCACCTGAACGCTGACTTTTGGGTAACATCATCACTTTTCCTATAAATGTCTCTAACCACATCATTCTTTACCCAGACTCAGCTGTCTGTTTCCATATAATAATCCTGCCATTGTGCAACCACCTCTCCTCTTTGAACACCAGCCATCTGCTTATGCTACCATCTCAACATTCCTGCAGCTGTTGAATATTCACCTTAAACATCATATTAGTCAGGGGTCTGGCAGGAGACAGATGGTACACTCATAGGGTTAACTGAGAAGAGGTTAATGTGGGGACAATTTGCAGGTGTGGGCAGGGTGAAGGGAGCCAAAAAGGCTAGTGTTCAGAGATTAGCAAGCAAGATGCCTACTGCCTAGAGGCGTGAAGAGGCAAGAGGACAGGGAGGCACCAGATTCTGGAGGGAGTCATAGTT
>NW_007878090.1:0-566 GCF_000696425.1 Galeopterus variegatus
AAAAAAAAGTACAATGCAAGTATGAGGCAGAAAATACTCAACATAACAGCAAAAGTCAATGAAATTAAAATAGTAGAGAAAATTTGAAAAAGCTAGTTCATTGATAAGTTCAATAAGTTGACAAACCTCTAGCTAGACTGACAAAGTAAAAAGACATCACAGGGCTGGCTAGTTAGCTCACTTGGCTAGAGCACTGGTAACACCAAGGTCAAGGGTTCGGATCCCCTTACCAGCCAGCTGGGAAAAAAAAAGAACATATAAATCATCAATGTCAAAAAAAATGAAACAGCACTACAGCTACTGCTGTCATTAAAAAAGACAATAAGGAGATAACTATTAACAAAGTTACACCCATAAATTCAACAACTAAAATGAAACAGACCAATTTCTCCAAAATCCCAAACCACCAAAGCAACACAGATGAAACATAAACTGAATACTCAACCATTGAATAAATTGGAAATTAAAAATCCCACCTCCACAAACACACAAAATCCTAAGAATAAACATGTATTTTATACAACATCTTCCAGAAAACAGAAAAGAATGTCATATTCATACTTCCC
>NW_007878091.1:0-566 GCF_000696425.1 Galeopterus variegatus
AGACTAGTGAGTAAAATGGACACTTTCCAAATAATGGCACAAATGAAGTACAAACTATACAGCAAGTGAAGTGATTTAAAGAAGAACACATATCAAAGGTGGCTGAGGCGGGGGCCAAAGGAAGCCTGTGCTGAGACTGGGGGCCAGAGGGAGAGGGGCCACGGCAGGATTGAGGAAGGGACAGGGCACAGCAGGTGTATCATCTCCATGCGGAGAGAGCATGGGGCACTGAAGGCAGCAGAGGAAGGCTGGTGTCACCAGAGTGGGGAGGCGAAGGGGACACATGTACAAGTGAGGTGGGGCAAGAGAGAGGAGCAGACTCTCCCGAACCCTGCAGGGTTGACAGTGTTCCTAGAAGGTTTTGCCCCTGAGTTTTAATGGGGAAAGTACTTAAATACATTATTTAGTTTTCTTCTCACAGCGACCAATGAGACAGACATTTTTCCAGTTTGGGTATTGAAGGAATAGACATAGTCACCTGCCCAAGTTCATAATGTATGTGACGGAGGAGTAATTCCCACCTTAGCTGGCTTGACTCTAGAGCTATTTTCCTGCTCTGTCCACCC
>NW_007878092.1:0-566 GCF_000696425.1 Galeopterus variegatus
GTTGGTTTCCCGAATGGAAGGAATGACTCGCTCTTGAGGGTTGTGGGTGATTAACCCCTTTTGGGGCTTCTCACTGCTCAGAAGTGATGGGCTTTGAGTAATCTTTGGCAGCTCCGTCACCCAGGGAAAAGGGGTGTCAAATCCGTGGGAAGCAAAGCAACACCTGTCCTGAGCCCTCATCATCTTTCACATAGCGTACTGCCTGTCTCTACTCATGCCACTTCAATATTTTCCCCACAGAGTAGCCAACCTGATTTTCAGAGAAGATCAATGAAATGTGACTCCTCTGCTTACATTCCTCCAATGAGAGACATATTGTGTTCTTGGATGGGAAGATTAAAATAGGAAAGTGTTAATTATCCCCATACTGCTGCACAGATTTAGCACAATCCTTATTAATATCTCAGTGGACTGATTCCACAGTTTTTTTTGTGAAAAGGTGAAGGAATAAGAATAGGCAAAACAAATTTTTAAAAGCAGAATAAAGTGAGAGAAATCACTCACAATTTATACATTAGAGGAATCAAAACAATGCAGGGAGAGAGACACATGTCAATGGCCCATAA
>NW_007878093.1:0-566 GCF_000696425.1 Galeopterus variegatus
CTCTTGTTCAAATAAGTCAAAATTTTTTCCACCTTAAAATTCTAATCTTCCTCTTATGTTTCTGAGAATTAAAATTATCTGTTGCCTATATCTTTCAAAATTCTCTATTATCTCTACCTCCTGGTTGCAAAGAATGAATCTGGTGCTTACATATTGTGTTCTATGATGTTGTGCAACATCCACTTAGAGATTTCCTACTGGTAATTAGAAGATGAGCTTTGCCCTCAGAATTGCCTGGACCATGGGTGTGGATTTGGTGACCATTACACCACAAACAATAATTTAAGTCATGAGATAGATGACATTGTCAAAGGTCTTTTTTTATTTTAAGGAACTTTTTTTCACTTTTATCTTTTATTTATTCATTTTTTTTTACTGTGAAGCAAGTATGGGGCTAAAATCAGATCATAAAGGAAACTCTTATTTCAGGTATAGGCTGATGATAATCGACTTACAAAGAAATTGAACAAAAAGCATCCAGAGTGAAAGAATACACGGAAATTGGTTGAGGTATGAAGGACAATAAATTGAGAAATTCATTCGAGAAGTTTGGCCATAAAATACAG
>NW_007878094.1:0-566 GCF_000696425.1 Galeopterus variegatus
CCCTCTAGCATTTCTTGTAAGGTAGGTCAAATGGTGGTGAACTTTCCCAGCATTTGTTTGTTTGGGCAAGTCTTTATCTGTTCTTCATTTCTGAAGGACAGCTTTGCCAGATAAAATATTCCTAGCTTGGCACTTTTTTCTTTTAACACTTTGAATATATCATCCCACTCTCTCATCTTCTGGAGGAAGAGATAACCTTATGAGGGGTTCCCTTGTATGTGATGGTTCTCTTTACTCTTGCTTCTTTCAAAATTCTTTGTCTTTGATTTTACACAATTTGATTTTAATGTTTTGGTGAGGTCTTCTTCAGATTGAACCTGTTTGGGCATCTTTGAGCTTCATGTAACTGAATGTCCATACCTCCCCCAGATTTAGAAAGGTTTCAATGATTATATTTTTTTAAATAAGGTTTCTGTTCCTTTCTCTCTCTCTCTCTCTTCTTCTTCTAAAAATTTTATAAGGCCAAAGTCTGGTCTTTTGAATGTGTTCCATATACATCTCATAGCCTTTCTTCATTCCTTTTTATTCTTTTCTCTTATTTATCTTTTATTGGGATAATTTCAAAA
>NW_007878095.1:0-566 GCF_000696425.1 Galeopterus variegatus
TTTCAAAAATCAAATGAATACATAAGGGTGGGTTCATTTCTCAATTCTCTCGCTTATTTTTTAAAAGTATTTATTCCCTTCTATTTCCATTCTCCACTCCCATTTCCTTTCCCCAAATATGAGATGTCATCATAATATGTTTAAACTATTCATTTGCAAACATTCTTGGAAAACATGTGTTTTTATTTTGTGCAAAGGCATCTTTAATTTATGCAAATAGTATTGAGCTATATTTCTTACTGTGTTTATTGTTTTCTTTTTAAAACAAGAGATCTACCTACCCATCTATCTATCTACCTACCTATCTGTTTCTGTTTAACATTACCATGAGCTAACCTATGGTTTCACAGTGTAACACTCTGTTTACCACATCGTGTTCACCCTTCTACTCTTTCAGTGGTGGACATCTGTTCACCTCCAAGGTCCTACTACCAAAAGCAATGTTGCAGTAAAATTGCCATGCATCTCCTGTGGACCTGAATGGGATTTCCTTTGAAGTGGAAATGCAGGAGCAGAGTTTCTGGATAATGGTGTGTAGAAAATTGCTTGTCCTAAAAACAATGTCC
>NW_007878096.1:0-566 GCF_000696425.1 Galeopterus variegatus
CAGGACCCTAAAATTGAATAGATCCAATGAAACCCAGCCATGCATGCCAGCAAAACATTTGGTTTGGATCCCTACATGTTTAATTTTTTATTGTCTCCTCTCCCTTCTGAATTGCAACCTGATTCATTCCATAGATTTTCATGTTCAGGTTCCCTCTTGAACAGCAACAATATTTTTCATCTATTGCTAACTAATTGTTCATCTTCTTCCTTCCCCAATCTCCAATACTATCTATCCTTCAGACACCACTCATATTTTCTTTGATTATCAATTCAATATGTCCTTGACTCTACTTCACAATGTCCCCATCATACCTGGTGTTTGACATGTGCAAGTATTGTATGATCTTCCTTCAAGTTATTTTTCTCTGCTTCATATTTGATTACAAAGAAGATTAACTTTGCACAATGTCTTTTAAATCATTTATGAAATGGCTTCCAGTCTCTGTAATCATTTTCTTTCCAACATAAAATATTCTTCCTAATTATGGTAATTCTTTTTTTTTTTTTTTTTTGTGACTGATAAGGGGATCGCAACCCTTGGCTTGGTGTCGTCCGCACCGTGCT
>NW_007878097.1:0-566 GCF_000696425.1 Galeopterus variegatus
TGAGCTATTTATAGCCTTCTGTGCCTTTACAAAGAAGTCTTTTAGAGAGGCTACTTTGGAATCAGTCAGTGTTTTACAAGCTTCTGTAAGCCAATCAAAATATGCATCCCGTTGTTTCTGAGGCCTTTGAGATCCCTTCTTTTCAAATGTACCTCGCAAATGTATGATTTTAACTAGATTAAAACTTCCCCACTGTGGCCACTGAAAACTTAGGTTGTATCTCATAAGGTGCACCCATTTCTCTAGAAGGGCATAAGTTTCAGGTCCATAATTTCTAACCATAAAATTTGCTGCTGTTCCTGATGCAGAATTCCCAGACTCCTCAAATGCTTATGAACCTATAATACTTGTTCTCCTAATATTTATCTATTTGAGGCCTCCAACTGGACCCTGTCCAGATGCTATTCCACACCTAATGTGACCTCCAGATCCCAATCCAGATTCCAGACCTAGTCTAGAAGTTAATGCTGTATTCTGGACCCCATACAGTTCCTGTTGAATGCTTAGTTCAACCAAACACCCAGTACGACTTCCAGGTCCAATTGAAAATAAAATTACTCAGGGCC
>NW_007878098.1:0-566 GCF_000696425.1 Galeopterus variegatus
TACCACCTGTAATTCATGCTCACTTGCTGACAGGCAATTAACTGCACACCTTATTTTAGGAATAAATAAATAAATAATAAATAAATAAATAGAATGTCTTCAAGGTTTCTATGCCAGTGAAAGTAATATTACAAGGGAACGAAGGAAAATGTAGAAATTAATTCTCTTTTAAATAGAAATTTTCTACATTGAAAAGAGATACTCTAGCTCTGAGAACAACAAGAAACACAGAACATTCCTGAAAGCAAATATCCATTCTGTAAGAATAACTGATAAAATGTATAAGGGAGTATCTTTTTCTAACATCTCCCACTGAGCAACTAGAAACAGAATAATTTAAAAGCCTAAACTCAGCCAGTTTGTCAAAAATCCCACAGCTCATGCTTAGAAATAGTTTACATGTGTACTCATCATGTTGTATTGAGCTGATGCATAAAACAATGGCATTTATTTCTAACTTAAACTCATGGTTAATATTAAAATAACAAAAAATAAATTTAGAAATAAAAAAGTTGAACTTCAATTGAAATGTAATTTCAATATGGTTAAATTTTCTAAATTGGCTA
>NW_007878099.1:0-566 GCF_000696425.1 Galeopterus variegatus
GAGCTGCATACCTCACTCACAGAAACATTGTGACAGAGTCTATAAATCCATCTCCAAAGTTGATGAGAAATAGCAAACTAGCACATTAAGGAGAAAGTGGCATGAGCCCTTAGCAAAATTCCTGTACCAAATGTAGCAGGTTATTCTTTGAAGACAAGTGAGAAATAACCCAACTGAAAGGTGTTTTACATAACTGAAAAGGTCAAGTGTAAGCTTACTTTATGCATGGCCTAAGATATTATTCATTTAATAAGATTGTTGTCTCTCTTTTATATTTGCATACTCTGGGTTGGCTCCAATCCAAAATTTTGCATGATTCAAATTGTCATTACACCCATTCCCTGAAAAAGCAAGTCCACCTGCGCAATACATCAGCCAGTAGCAATAGAACTATACTGATGGGTCAAAATGGCCTTACTTCGGACACATTTAAGGCAGAACCTACCACTGTGTCCAGATGTAGGAGGTTTAGCCTAAGTCATGTTGCTCTTCTGCTGGAGGCAGTCATAGTGTGAGTCTTCTTAGTAGCATGTAGCCTTAGAATAGAATGGCCTGGTTCTGGAAAG
>NW_007878100.1:0-566 GCF_000696425.1 Galeopterus variegatus
GAGACTGTCTTTAAGATCAGAAACTCTTTTGCTTGCTCTAGCCTGCTGCTTAAGCAGTTAGATGTGTTTTTATTTCATTGAATGACTTCTTCAGTTCCATGAGCTCTGCTGCATGCTTTTGAAAGTATTAATATTTTGTAAACTTCCTCCTTTACATCCTGGATAGTTTTGCTTAGTTCATTACATTATTTCACTGTGACTCATTATGTCATTAAGTTTCCTTAAGATTCTTACCTGAAATTCCTTTTCAGTCAAGTCAAGGGTTTATTGCTCTATGGGACCTGGTACTTGAAAGTTATTGTATCCTTTTAGTGGAAACATATTTTCTTTTGTTTGTTTCTATGTTTGTTTGTTTTATCATATTTCTAGTAACTCTTTGCTGATGTTTGGTCATCTGGCAGAGTAGTTGCTTCTTCTATTACTCTCCCTCCCTGGACTCCATTGATGACCCTCCTTATGACAATTCAGCTGAGTTTTTGGCAGTCTCTTCCACAGTGGCAGTGGATGCTACAGCTGCTGCTGTGGTAGCATCTGCAGTGTCCTTGGCCACAGTGGTGTTAACTCAT
>NW_007878101.1:0-566 GCF_000696425.1 Galeopterus variegatus
CTCTTTCAATCATGTAATTAGGGACCCAGGAAATAACCATTAAGTTTGTCTATGGACTAAGATTTACTGTGAGGTGGATCTGGGCCAGGACTCCATTTACCTGGCTCCCATAGCCCTACTCTAATAAGGGGCCCTGCTGACACTCTGGGTCTTGGTAATGAATGCCAACTTGGATCTTGTATAAAACAGCTCTCAACATGTCTGGGTTTTTCTCTCTCCCGGGCTGAAACTGCCTGTGCAAAGGGACTGAGGAAATCACTACTATAATCACTTGCCATGGTGCTAGCATCCTTCTTCATGGGGACCTAATCTTTCTTCCAGTCAATAGGTTCTGGGTCAGACCAGGCTCGGTTCTAAGAAGCGGATATGGGATCATGACATTTTATTGGAATAACTGCCCTCTGCTTCCTGGTCGTCCATCCTTGATGTATTTTTGTTGTGCAGTTTGAGCAGGATCCTTAGTGCTCCCCATCTGTCTTGCCCGCATGCCAGTTCCATTACTCATCACCATAGATCCCTCTGGTCAGGCCCTCCTGGGTGCTTATCACAGGAATTGCACCCGCCTT
>NW_007878102.1:0-566 GCF_000696425.1 Galeopterus variegatus
GTAAAACCCAGAAGTTACAGGAAACAGCCCTGGCTAAGTCATTAAGAATATTTATTTGTTTGTTTGTTTGTTTTTTTTTTTTATGTCAGGTACTCTTCTGTGAGCCTGTAGTAAACAAGACAGATAGAATTCCTGCCTTGGTATCCACATGGTATCTAGCAAATCTATGCACCTGAAGGTCCGATATATCCTTTAGTAATCAATTCTCAGTTATTGTACATAGTCTACTCATCTGATATTTTTATAGTACACTGGCTGTTATTTTAAATTCTTCATATTGCTCTAAGATAAGAAAGTTTGTGTTTCATGTATGTATTTGTAGAACTAAAATAAAAGGGAATGGGTACCCTAACATTACATACTCCATGTAATAAAATATCTGGGTATATGTGAAATATCATTTGGGTTGAGATGCTGCCCGTATATAATATTAAAACTTATCTATTCTACGACTAACAGATAAAAATGTTTTTTTTTTTTAGGAAATCAACAACTAAAAAACCATAGGAATAAAGGCTGTTATCATCATCATGATGACCATTTGATAGCATTGGTTTTAATAATCT
>NW_007878103.1:0-566 GCF_000696425.1 Galeopterus variegatus
GTGCTCCAGGCACCAGGAAGAAGGTGAGCTCGATGGAGCCGAGTGAACCAGAAAATTGCAAAGGCCCGCTTAAGTTCCATTCTAAGTGTGGGAGAGTAGGGCTTGGAGCAAGGGTCGATGTGGCTGACACTTTTAGGAAAGTTGGTCTGAGATGGGCTGGGCAGGTGGGGCTTCCTCCTTGAGGAGACAGGAAGCCCAAAGAGGCTTTTTGGCAGGTTGTTCTCACTTGTCTTTAGCCCCTTGACTGCCCAAGAACAACCCCCTGCAGGACTTGCCTGCAGCAGCCAGCAGCTGTGGGAACCAGTACTCCCCCAGAGCTTGTGGTGCTGCGAGGGTGCTGGACACCACTGTCCATACAGCCCTGCTGCTCCCAGGTGGAAGATCTGGGACAGGGCTTCTGTGGGGAAAACAGGATAATTTACTCAGGCTCCCTTGGCTCAGGTCTGGTTGGGAGTTAAGCAGCACATTTCTTGTAAACAAGTTGTGTATGGGTGGAGTTAGTGCGTATATGTGCCAATGTATCTTTTTAGTTTTGTTGCTATTGTGTGTTCTTCAGTTTTGTGAAG
>NW_007878104.1:0-566 GCF_000696425.1 Galeopterus variegatus
AATCAATAGGCTTTTGAGATGCAGCAACTAGCAACAGCTATCAATGACAGGTCTCTAACAATCATTTACCAGAGACTTTAATAAGCAAACCACAAATCTATTGGACAGAAGATAAAGCTTACATACTCAGTTAACTCCTTCACTCCTAAAGATATGTTCAATAGTCTCAGGGGATTTCCTCATTGCCAGTAACTCCAAGATTCTTTGGATAAACCAGAGGTTAAATTGAATTATCGTCCTAGTATACAATGAAATTCTGAATATTTAGCCATTTGCCACTGATAGAGCTCTCATCCGTCTGTCTCCAAATGTTGACAACATTCAGGAAGTCCCTGCAATTCAGTGGAGAACTACAATTCCTCAATGGTAAGCCATCTAATTTATAGCTGAATTCAACACACAAAACAATTTTTTCAGGATTGATACCCTATGGTAAATGAATTATATATGCCCCAGCTAGGTAATGAATTACATTTACATTTCTTATCTGGAAACACCATTAGGGGATTAAATGGCAGAAGGAAAAGAAGATAACTGTTCTGGCATATGCGCACATCAGTACACAC
>NW_007878105.1:0-566 GCF_000696425.1 Galeopterus variegatus
GGTATGTAGGGTTCCCTCACAGGGAATGCTCCCAGGAGGGCGACTCCTCCCAGGAAGGTGATTCCTCCCAGAAGAGGCTCCCAGGAGCGTGATTCCTCCCAGAAGAGGCTCCCAGGAGGGTGATTCCTCCCAGGAGTGCTCCCAGGAGGGTGAATCCTCCCAGAAGAGGCTCCCAGAAGGGCAATTCCTCATAGGAATGATCCCAAGAGGGTGATTCCTCACAGGAGTGCTCTTGAGAGTATCCCCTCACAGGAGTGCTCCTGTGAAAGCATCCCCTCAGAGTGTTTTCTCAGAGTGCTCCCCTTCACAGAGGATGTTCCTGAGAGGGTGAGCCCTCAGAGAGTGCTCTCCATTAGGCAGAAGTTTACTATGGATCTTGCCCTGTCATGGATCATCCCCCGCAGGGATGACACCCCATTCAAAAGTGACGGCCTACTTCAGTGCCAGTACCAACATTACAGCATGGACGCAGCCCCCAGGTGACGATCTATCAGAGACCTTGCCTGGGACAGGGCCTTACTTCCTCTCTTCCTTATGGTTCAATGTGGGCTGTGTCCCTTGGGTCT
>NW_007878106.1:0-566 GCF_000696425.1 Galeopterus variegatus
GAGTCTAAACGTTTATTAAAACAACTGAAGGGAGCTTGTTTAATGTTAACAGAGAGCTAACACTCAGAAAATATATTCTTTAGAAAATTACTTATATGCCCTTCTATACCAAGCCTAGGACCAGCATATAAACAGGGATAGTAGTCTACAAGTAAAGTGAAAGTTTCTTTAAAAAAATAGACCAAAGAAATTGGTGAAAGAATAGATACACAGATCAATAGGCCAGAATAGAAGATCCAGGAATAGACCTACATATAAATGATCCATTGATTTTTGACAAAGGTGCAAAGGCAACACAATGAAGAACAATTGGACACATAAATAAAGCAATATGTATCCATGTGTGCTGGAACAATTGCATATTCACATGTAAAAACAAACCTCGATCCATGCTTTGTACAGTTTATAAAAACTTAAATCAAGAGAGATCATAGAACTTAATATGAAATAAAAAAACTATAAAACTTTTAAAATAGAACATTGGATAAAATCTTTGTGAACTTGAGTTATGCAATGATTTCTTAGATACAACATCAAAAACACGATCTACAAAAGAAAATACTGAT
>NW_007878107.1:0-566 GCF_000696425.1 Galeopterus variegatus
TTTTTCTTTGATAAATAGGTACATTCCTCACCAATATAAACCTCAATTAAAAATGGGTCACGAGGGCTGGCCCGGTGGCGCACTCGGTAGTGCGGCGCTTGGGAGCGTGGCAGTGCTCCTGTAAAGGGTTCGGATCCCATGTAGAGACCGGTCTGCTCACTGGTTGAGCGCGGTGCGGGCGTGACACCGAGGGTTGTGATCCCATTGCCGGTCGCGGTACGGGTGCGACACTGAGGGTTGCGATCCCAGTTACTGGTCACGAAAAAAGACAAAAAGGAAAAAAAAAATGGGTCACGAAACAATTTTGTCATGTTTGAATTTTGTTTAATGTTACAAGTCCCATGACATGCTAATTAAATGGTGCCCCAAAGCAATCATTGCTGCTGAACCAAGAAGTTCAATCTACATTATGAGAGGAGAATTCTGCCCCCCAGAGTTGCTTTTCTGAAGTCCTAGATGTGCCACTTTTGACAGAAGGGACTTGTGTTAAAGAGTCATAACAGAAGATGAGGCAGAGATGGAAGTTTGCTGAAAGATAGGCAAGTCTACTAGAACCATTCTTTTGG
>NW_007878108.1:0-566 GCF_000696425.1 Galeopterus variegatus
TTTTCTTTCTTTGATTTCTCTACATAATATCTAAATAATATTTGGGGGATATCAGTGAGTTCTGCTATGTTTTTCCTAAATATTTGTTTTTTCAATGCTCTTATAACTGCCATGTTTTATAAATTAAATTTTTAAAATTTTTTGCAGTTATACAGAAATGGAATTGATTTTCTGTGTATTAATCTTCAGTCCAACAGTTTGCTATTTCTCTTATCAATTCGAACAGTGTATCTGTAGGATATTTTAAATTTTCTCTGCACACAGTCTTTCATAAATGAATTATGATAGTTTTAATTCTTTTCCAACTTGTCCTCTATGATTCCAACTTGTCTTCTATGCTGTTGACGTTGCTACCTTATTGCATAGTCCAGCATCTAAAGAGGCATCCACTCATGTGATTCTGACCCAATACCACTGATAGTGATATTGTGCTTGAACCAGGCTGTGCATCTTGGTCTGAACAAAAAAAAAATAATAATAAAATAAAATAAAAAGAAAAACAAAAAAAACAAACAAACAAAACTGAAATAAGGGTCCAAACATTTCAAGGAGTTACTTTGAAGAAC
>NW_007878109.1:0-566 GCF_000696425.1 Galeopterus variegatus
AAAGTCCTTTACCAGATATGTCTTTTGCAAATATTTTCTCTGAGCCTATGGCTTGTTTTTCCATTCTCTTGACAATGTCTTTCTCTGAGCAGAAAGCTTTAATTTTTTTTTGTTTGTCTGTTTTTTGTTGTTTTTTGACCAGTAAGGGGATTGCAACCCTCGGCACAGAGTGGTCTGCACCACGCTCAGCCAGTGAGCACACCAGCCATCCCTATATAGGATCTGAAACCGCAGCCTCAGCGGTCCCAGCGCCACACTCTCCTGAGTGAGCCACGGAGCCGGCCCAGAAAGCTTTAATTAAAAAAAAAATAATTAAATTTTTTAAATTTATCATTATACAATGTAGTTGATTTTCGTGACTCTTTTCCAATTCCTCCCTTTCCCCCATCTTTCTCCCCCTTTCCCATCCCCATCAGCATTGTATCTGATCTCTTCTTTTAATAAATTAAAGGAATTATTGTGATTGTTGTGTCTTTTTGGTTTTTTCTATTCATTTATTCATTTGTTTATTTGTTTATTTTTATTAGCTCCCACATATAAGTGAGAACATGTGGTATTTCTCTTTC
>NW_007878110.1:0-566 GCF_000696425.1 Galeopterus variegatus
ATTTAGAAATAAAGTTTATGTTTTTTTATTTTTATGTTTCAATTTCATTTTTCCACAAACTTTTTGAAGTCCCCTCATAGAATCCTAAATATGTATGCACCAAACAACAGAGCCTAAAATTACATATAGCATAAACGGATAGAACTGAAAAAAGAAATAGACAAACCCACAGTTGCAATTAGGGACTACAACATACTCCTCTCAGCAATTTACAGAATTACTAAACAAAAAATGAATAAGGCTATGGAAGGAATGAATTACACAACAGCCAACAGAATCTGAATGACATATGGAGCTCTTCAGCCAACCCCAGAAGAAGGAACTTTTTTTTTCAAGCATTCATGGGATATTCACTGACACAGACCATATCACAGTCCATAAAATAAACTTCAATAAACTTAAATAACTGAAATTATGTACAGTATGTTCTCTGGTCATAATGAAATCAAACTAGAAATCGACAGCAGAAAGACAAGATAAAATCTCCAAACACATGACAATAAACAACACAGTTCTAAAGAATCCATGGGTCCAAGGGAAAATGTCAAAGGGAGTTAAAAAAAAAA
>NW_007878111.1:0-566 GCF_000696425.1 Galeopterus variegatus
AAGACAGAGCTGACAGATCTCAACAAAGAAGATACGTAAGATAGAAATTGTAATTCTAAAGAATGCTTGCAGTTGGAGTTTTTGACTTGGATGGGAACAGAGCAAAGAATGACAAGCTAATGAGAAACTTTAACTTGGAAAATACCAAGCCGATAATACATTTTCAAGCCAGCCTTCCCATGGCAACTTTTTGTTCAAGCATAGGCATGAAATATTTAGAATTGCTAGAACTCCACTAGGAAGGCTTTTATCCCTGCAAAAGAGTTTGTAGCCAGAAGCTGCCTGCTGGCACTGCATGCAGAAATGCACCATTTGTTCAATGCCAGAGTTTACTCTTTGACTGACACACTCCAACCCATCTCCAAAGTCTCCTTTGCTGTTATGAAAGACACCTCCCAGGAAAGGGAGGTTGTAATTGCCTCTTATTTAGGGACTAGAGGCTGTTGAAGGGTATTTGCTTTGGAATGCCAGAGACCTTCCACTAGGCAAGCATCACTGGCTCCATGGGAGGAGCATTTCAACCCAGCGGGGGAGACAAAGACAACAGAAATAAAGAAACTTGCAGG
>NW_007878112.1:0-566 GCF_000696425.1 Galeopterus variegatus
GGTAATTATTTCCCTTGAATTGCTTTTGCACATTTGTCAAAATTCAATTGTTCGTATGTGTTTTTCTGTTTCTAGACTATTCTGTTGCAATTATCTATCTGTCCTTATTCCAATACCACACTGACTTACACTGTAGCTTTATAATAGGTTTTGAAATGATAAGGTATAATTCTTCTAACTTTATGCACCTTTTCAAAGTTGTTTTGCCTATGCTAGATTCTTTGGATTTTCATATACATTTTAGAATGACATTGTCTGTTTCCTTATGCCACCTAGTGCCTGGTGGTTCTATTGGCAGTGACAATAGAGAGGTCAGCCTTTATAAATGGAGCCCACGTTATTGAGTCTCTTTATAGTAATCAGTTTACTTGTGCCCTCTGGACCTGCTTGTGTCTAATCTCAGATGCACCACTTCCATATTACAGTGGGTCATTGTGAGGCCTGTTCAACCTTATGAATTAGTTCATAATAGTCCATTTAGGTGACATGATTACTTTATGCCCTTTGGCTAGGCATCTCATATCTACTCTGCCAGGATTTTCTTTTTAAATATTGGATAATTCTCT
>NW_007878113.1:0-566 GCF_000696425.1 Galeopterus variegatus
ATTACACCAGATGACTCCACAGGTGTGATTAAGTTAAGCATCTTGAGGTGGGGAGATTATCCAGGATTATCTGGGCGGACCCAATATAATCAGGTGGAAGAGGGAGGCAGAGAAGGAGAATCTGAGGGAGATGTGACTGCAGAAGACTGCACAGAGAAATGTAACACTGCTGGCTTTGCAGGTGGAGGAAGGGAGGCGACTCTAGGAACTGGAAAAGGCAGGGAAACGGATTCTCCCATGGAACCTCTAGAAGGGAAAGCAGCCCTGCTGACACCTAAATTTTAGCCCCACGAGGTCCATGTTGGACTTATGAGCTCCAGAACTGTAAGATAATAAATTTGTGTTTTTAAGTCACTAAGTTGGTAATTTGTTACAGCAGCAGTAGAAAACTAATACAGGGCATAAATCAGGGAGAAGAGCTGAGTGCAAAGACAGGAAACTCTAAGTATGATTTAGGGACAGTCATGAGGCCAGAGGGTTGCTGTGGGAGCTATAACAGAACTGAAAGTCAGAAAGGTCAGCTTGAGTTGGACTGTGGGGAGCCTTAAATGGGAGATTAATGGATT
>NW_007878114.1:0-566 GCF_000696425.1 Galeopterus variegatus
TACAATTTGCAGATAATTTCTCTGATCTGTGGGTTGCCTTTTTATTCCTTTGATGGTATCTTTGAAAGCACAAAAAATTTTAATTTTGCTTGAATTCAAGTTACCTATTTTTTTCTTTATTGTTTATGCTTTGGGTTTTATATCTAAGAAAGCTTTGTGTAACCAAAAGTCATAATGATTTAGTCATATTTTCTTCTAAGAATTTTTTAGTTTTAGCTCTTATATTTAGGTATATAATCCTTTTTAGTTAGTTTTTGTGTATGATGTAAGGAAGAATCCAACATCATTCTTTTGTATGTGGATATCCAGATGTTCCAGTCCTACTTGTTAAAAGGACTGTTATTTCTCCCATTGAACTGCCTTCACACCATTACTAAAAATCAATTAACCATCAAATATTTTACTGACATTTAGTATTACATTGATTAATTTTTGTACATTGAACCAACTTTGTATTCCTGGGATAAATCCCACTCAGTCACAGTATTCTTTTTATATGTTTCTAGATTCTGTTTGCTAGTATTTTTCAAGAGATTTTTGTACCTACATTAATGAGATAATTGTCA
>NW_007878115.1:0-566 GCF_000696425.1 Galeopterus variegatus
GGTATATGCACAAGAGAGAAACACCAGTGATGTGCGTGCTTTTCAAACCTGTGCTTGTATTACTTCTGCTGAAATTCTATTGGACAAAGCAAGTCACATAGCTTGGCCTATGGTAGTACAAGGGAGGAGAGAGAATAATTTTGGATAAGATTTCCTCTACCACCAATCCTAAATGCATTTTCTATCTCAAAAGTTTCCCTAAATGGTCTGAGTCCTGGACAAAAATGTAGACTTCTATAGTTGGCATTACATCTTTTGTATCTGGATGGTACCTGACATGCAAATTGAAGCTGACACCAGTTGATGCTTCTCATAGTCCAAGAAGAGCCATCACCACTAAATCTCCCAACAGCCTCATCTGTCAAGAGAGAAATAATGTTGGCATAATTCAGTCTTTTTTTCCTATAACTGATGATGAAAAAAAAATAGAGGTTGCTTCTTAGCATACTCTTTTTATTTGCTTACAACAAAAATAAGTATCTGGCCACAGCCCACAGCTTTGGGGTGAGTCTCATATAAAGGGTATTTAATTGATTAGAAACACATAGATGGGGCTGGCCCAGTGG
>NW_007878116.1:0-566 GCF_000696425.1 Galeopterus variegatus
TTGAAGCTTCCAGAGTCACATGCTTTCTCAAAAAAATTGTAAAACATCATCCTGGTAGAATTTACTGTGAAATAATTAAAAATAAATAATAACACTTGTTTCACTGCTTTATTTCTCCTGCTATTAATCTAGAATGTGCACAGATAGATTAATCACTTAGCTTGCTGGTGGTCCTATTGCTCATAAATGGCAGAATTCTGCACAAATCCTTGAAATATGAACATTTGATCTAGATCCCATGCTTGTAACAATCACATACCATACTTCTCTCCTGCTAATAATGATTTTTAAATAATACTCATCTTACTCATTTGGATCTCCAAGTTCAATGAGTAAGAAATAAATTAAAGGGCAGAAACGTATATTCAATCTTCTGTTCTAGTTACAACCTAGAGGAAAGTTAAGTCTTTTTTGCACACTTACCCTAGGATGTCTAATTGCGTTGCATATTGGAGTTTGAGATATAGATGCATCATATATCCATACACAGTTTGATACTAGGAACAGGAAAGAACCAAATAGTCTAATATGATCATACTTTCAAACAGAATATGTGATTTATATAT
>NW_007878117.1:0-566 GCF_000696425.1 Galeopterus variegatus
CCAGGTAATAAAGGGCCTTATAGTCCATTGTGTCTCTAGGACATTGGGAGCCACTGCAGGGCTCTAAGAAAGGAGGTGAATGAGTGAATTAATCAGATTTAGAAAGATGTCTCTGACTCTTGGTATGGAGAAGAGGTTGGAGGGAGGCAGGTCTGGAAAATGTGAATGTTTTAGGAGACTACTAAAATTGTTCCAGGTGAGATGATGATAGCCTGAAGTAGGATATCAGCACAGGTAAAAGTGGTTGGATTTGAGAGACATTTGGCAGGTAAAATCAGGAGGACTTGTTGAGTAATTAACTAGTAGCAGGAGTCAGAGAAAGGAATTCTTGATGACTCCCAGGTGTCTGGCTTGGGGACTGAGTGGATGGTGCACCTTTGATGAAAGTAAAAAACCCAGGAAGAAGACATAAGTTTCAAGAGGAATAAGGTGAGTTCCACTTTGCACTATTGAATGTAGATGTCACTGGGGTATCCAGGTGAGGGAACTCGCTTGGTAGAGTGCATCTCAGGGAGAGACCTGGGCATAGGCCTGCATACGACAGGTGAGGTCTCCCAAGCAGAATG
>NW_007878118.1:0-566 GCF_000696425.1 Galeopterus variegatus
GCTGGTACCAGTTTTATTTTTGTGAAAAAATTACTACTAAAACTATTTACTTTGGAAAGATAACAGTGGTTTTACTCAAGAGGAAAACATTGCTTTTGTTAACACACTGAAAGCAAAAGTACGTTTAAAAAACTTCAAAACAAAAGTCATCTATTAAATTTACCTTAGAATCTAGTCATGAGTTGTCTGACAATGTGGAATTCTGAACTGACAAAGATGAACTTTTTTACTACTATAACCACAATAATTTTGTGTAAAATTAATCACACTGTAATAAACAAACAAACACACGGTGGATCTTAAAAGAAAGGGGAACCATAGGTTCCAGAATTATGAAGGTGAATCAAACCCAGAGTGGTGGAGAGAGGCAGGAGCACATAGGTTTCAACCCACCTGTATGTTCAAGTGTCTGATGGCTGAAACCCTATTGCTTGTGTGGATACAGGAGATGAGAAACAGACACAGAATTTCAAGTAGATCATCTTTAATGGAGACTGAAAGTGTACTTTCTCCTTGAAAAAGGAACGCAATTGTTGACTCAGGTCTAGGGTGGGATCATAAAATAA
>NW_007878119.1:0-566 GCF_000696425.1 Galeopterus variegatus
AGTGAATTAATTAATATTGGTGGTCATGAGCGTGGTTCTGAGGGCTTTAAAAGGAGAGCACGTGAGAGTCTCTCTCTTTCTCTGCTCTGCCATTTTCTGCCATAGGAGACCCCTGGGTCACCATTGCAGCTAACAAGGCCTTCGCCAGATGTGTTCTCTGGACTTTGGACTTCCCAGTCTCCGAAACTGTAAGCAATAAGTTTCATTTTTTAATAAATTACCCAGTTCCAGGTATTGTGTTATAAGCAACGGAATGGGCTAATACAGAAAGTTGGTCCTGCGGAGTGGGGTGTTGCTACAGAGACACCTGAGAACGTGGATGTGGCTTTGGAACTGGGTGTAGAGGAGAGGCTGGAAGAATCTGGAGGAACAGACTAGGAAGAGCCGAGATGCTGGAGAGGAAAACTTGGAATGTTTTAGAGACTGATTCAATGGTGGTGACCAAAATTCTTATGAAAATATGGACAAAAAGACCATTCTAAGGAGGTCTCAGAGAGAAACAAGAAAGAGTTTATGGGAAACTGGGGCAAAGATCACCCTTGCTATGAACTGGCAGGAACCTGGCT
>NW_007878120.1:0-566 GCF_000696425.1 Galeopterus variegatus
CCTTCAGAAATGAGGAAGAAATAGTGTATTTCCTAGACAAACAGAAATTATAGGAGTTCACCACCACATGACCAGCACTGCAAGAAAATCTCAAGGGAGTACTGCATCAGGAATCTGAAAGATGATAATCACTATCGTGAATACATAGGAAAGAACAAAACCCACCAGTAAAACAAAAACGCAAAGGAGAAAGAGAAAGAAACTAAATCTTACCACCTCAAAAAACCAACAAACATTAAAGATGAAAAATTAAAGTTGCAGAAAGGAACAAAAGATATTTTAAACATCTAAAGAAAAAGCAATAAAATGCCAAAAGTAAGACAATGCCTGTCAATAACAACCCTAAATGTAAATGATTTAAGTCCCTATTCAAAACACACAAACTGACTGGATTAAAAAGCTAGATCCATCTATATGCTGTCTTCAAGACACTTACCTCACCTGTACAGACTCACATATATTAAAAGTGAAAGGATGGAAAAAGATATACCATGCAAATGGAAACCAAAAATGAGTGAGTAGCTATTTTTATATTGGATAAAATAGACTTTAAAACAAAAACCATA
>NW_007878121.1:0-566 GCF_000696425.1 Galeopterus variegatus
TTTTAACATGTTGTATTCACACTCAAATCCAAAGCCTATACAAATAAATAGTACTATTATTATCTAAGCAATTTCTCTCTGATGTAATCAAATTCATTAAACAACTTCTTCCTAATCAAGAATTTTTGTCTTTAACAAGCTAAAAATTTTTGTCTTTATCAAATACTGCATCACATTGATTGGTTTCTCGCAACATTCTATGTCTTTTCTTTGCTTACATTCTTCTTAGTCTCTCCCTACTTTTGTCACTATTGGTTCTGATTTATGACATCTTTGCTGCTCCTATTCATCTATTACTATGCTTTATATAAATATCTATGGCTTCTGTCTGCTCTCTCAATTTATTCATCAGGTTATGGACCTTTGGTTGTTCTCTAAACACACTGGACTAAGATACCACAAACTCAAGTTAATACATCTCACCTCCACCACAGTGACTTAAAGTAGTATGTTTATCAAAAATCTTTCCACTACTCTACTTCAAAAATTTTATCTGAAATAATAGGCTGTTTTGCTATTATTGATGCTTTTATTTTTCAGTGTACTAAACCAAAATAATAATAAAA
>NW_007878122.1:0-566 GCF_000696425.1 Galeopterus variegatus
AATTCATTCTTTTAAAGTATACTATTATGCTAATAATATTGATTTGATGATCACATACTGTACACACTGTACACAAATACTGACGGTCAACTCTGTACCTCAAATATGTATAAGTAAAAATAATAAAATATTTTTAAAAACCCAAGAATGTAACTTAAAGTGCCTAATTAGTGGGTTTTAGTATGTTCACAGAGTTGAGCAACTATCACCATTGTCTAGCTTTAGAACATTTTTGTCACTTTAGAAAGAAACCTTGTACCCATTAGCAGTCGTTTCCCATTTTTCTTCCTCCAGCCCCTGAAAACCAGTAATTTACTTTCTGTCTCTATGGATTTGCCTATTTCAGACATTTCATATAAATGGAATCATACAAGTTGTGGCCTTTTGTGACTGATTTCCTTCATCATGCAATTGTTTACAAATCAAACAATTTGCGTGGTTTTCATTTTTTCGCAATTATGAATAATTCTCCTATGAACATTTGTGTTCAAGTTTTGCTTGGACATATGTTTTCATTTGTCTTGAGTATATAGCTGGGAGTGGAATTGCTGGTTATAGGGAAACTC
>NW_007878123.1:0-566 GCF_000696425.1 Galeopterus variegatus
AGTAAAGAACAAACAATGCAAGTTACAAAACATTTTTATCAGTTACTTAACTTTGTATACTGAATTTTTGTTTTACTTGATCTTAATTAGTATTTCTATAAACTTATCGGATTTTTTTACTAGAGTTTTGAAAACCTTTTATTTTGTCCATTGTTCTCAAAGTTATTTGACACTAATATTAAGTTTTAGTCTTTAGAAAAACTTAGCTAATTGTCTTTTAATTATAATTAATTTAATCATACACAAAATCTTTTTATAAATTCACTGTTTACAAACCATTATTACCACTTACTTGGGCCCTTGATGACATGTTTTAGATTTTTTATTTGTCTTATACTGTTTACTTTTTAAATAACCAGTCATTTTGCTCTAGGACAAAAGTTTATTACACAAGATGTTTTTTCACAATGAAGTATCTTCTTTTCCTGCATACTAATTTTTTTTTTTATCAACAATACTAAATTAACCTTATTTATCTGAAAAATCCCATGATCAAAGATCATTTTGTTTTAGGCTGGGCTTATAACTTTAACCTTAAATCCTCTAGCAAAGACAAATGTAATCCT
>NW_007878124.1:0-566 GCF_000696425.1 Galeopterus variegatus
GCATGCCTAAGGGCAGAAAGGAAAATTTAGAAGACCTGTGAACTACAAAAACAATCTTTTTTTTACACTCATCATAAAGTTAAGATGCAAAAAAGGTTAAATAACTAAATTTCAGAGCTCCATAAGCTCTTCCTAGAAGAGAAGGAATCCTCTTCTACTCTCATCCCCGGACAGGCCCCAAAACAGAACGGTTAAGGTGTTTTCCCAAAATGAGAGCTATTAAATAGAAATTCTGGGTTTTTATTCAGGTCATCCTGACAGCAAAGCCTGTGTTCTTTCTGTTATAAAGCTCTGCATCTCAAATTATACTCACATTTCTTATTATAGTGATTTTATTCCATTGCTTCCTATCTGATGTCTCCTAATTTAGTCACAAAATGCCTGTGGGCAAGGTCTGTATCCTCTAAATCAGTTTCATCTGTGTAATCCCAAATTGAGGTATCTGCATACAAAAATCACTACATACATGATGCCAAAATTAAATGAGGTCTACACTAAAAGCCAATTCAGATGGAGAGATTAGTAGATACAAAAATATAGACACAGATGTTTTTTGTTTTTTTTTT
>NW_007878125.1:0-566 GCF_000696425.1 Galeopterus variegatus
CATGTCTAAGAAATGAGAGATCCTGGTGATTGAGAGCAGAAATGACAGGCAAGGAGTTGAATTATTTCTGCTTTGGGTAGTGGGTGGATAGTTTAATGTCAACAAACAGGTGTACAAAAAATAAGAAAGAGAGTAAGACTGTTGTGGGGGGGGAATGAGTTCAGTACTGAAAATGTATATTTTTAGAGGCCTGCAAATTATATGAGAACTCAGGCTAGATATAATTATCAAGCTAACATGCAATGAAATAAAATTTATTTCAGAGGAAAATAAAGCAAATTTTGTATTACGTGAGTAATTTTTTCAACTAGCAAGCATACCAAAGTTGACTATGTGTGGTTATTGTAGCAGAAACGTGTACTATGTTTCATCAGAATCAATCTCAGAACATTCTATCCTGTAAATTTGATCATGCGACACAATGATTTACTTCTTTTAACTTAATTAACTGTTTACAAAGTGTTTACATGTGACTAATCGTTCCACACAACAGCCCTGTGAGGGGAGAAAAAAAGAGAATTCCGCTTATTATCTCCATTTTGTTATGAGATTGAGGCCCTGAGAAA
>NW_007878126.1:0-566 GCF_000696425.1 Galeopterus variegatus
TTTGCCTCACCTTAAAAAGACATGGTTTTGTGTCCAATTGCCTCTCCTGCAACTCTATAACCTTTTTGCCTTTCTTAGTCCAATTAAAAATTACAATTTCAGGGCTGGCCCGGTGGCGCACTCAGTAGAGTATGGTGCTTGGGAGTGCAGCGACGCTCCCGCTGAGGGTTCAGATCCCATATAGAGACCGGTCCGCTCACTGGTTGAGCGCGGTGCGGCCGCGACACCGAGGGTTGTGATCCTGTTGCCGGTCGCGGTACGGGCGCGACACCATAGGTTGCGATCCCATTACTGGTCATGAAAAAAGACAAAAACGAAAAAAAAAATTACAATTTCATGAAAACTACTGGGTAGAAAGAAAGGTGCGAAACAAACCAGCAGGGAGAAATGAGGTCACCACAAACACACACTATGGATAAGATTTAAGACAGGCAGTGAAAAATGGGACTGGAGTTCCACATGCATTAAAGCTTTTCTCAGTGTCAGTGGGCCAAACAGTGTAGCTGGGAAATAATCCCAGCAAAGATTTTGTAGATGAAAGCCTGCCCAATAGGGAGAATCAGGAT
>NW_007878127.1:0-566 GCF_000696425.1 Galeopterus variegatus
ATTTTGTTTTCCATGAGAGCTTTGTTAATTAATATTAATTCTCCAAGGATATGAATTTTTTTATTATTAACGAAATTTGTCTAACCATTTTAAGTTTAAATATGCATGACAGTATTGTGTTCTACAAATGAGCTTAAAAAGACTTTTCATGAATATACTACTTTAAATAAAAAACACATTACAATGAGATGTTCTTTCCTCAGTACACTAATGTCTTCAGAATTCACTTTTTAAGTCTTAGATAAACACCATAAATTTATATGAAGAATGATAGCCTTAAGTGACCTAATTATTCCCACGTAAAAACAGATCCAAAGAGTACAGCCATGAGACAAGAAATGAGTACATAACAAAAATATTTTCACTTTTGTTTTTTAAAGAAAATGGTCAGATTTAAACTATTAAGACAAGTAAAAGAAAAAAAAATCCAAAAGAAGTGGAAGCGAAACTCTAAAGGTCATGTCATCATCAAGAATCCCATTATTGTGATCTCAGAAGTCCTGGCGTTTCAAGATCCCTCGGGGGTCCCAGAGGTCAGATAATACTAACTGCTATTTGCCATTTTC
>NW_007878128.1:0-566 GCF_000696425.1 Galeopterus variegatus
TGTCTTTTTCCGTGTCCGGCATCGGATCGCAACCCTCAGTGTCACCCCCGCACCGGACCGGGACCGGCAACGGAATCGCAACCCTCAGCGCTGCTCCCGCGCCTCGCTCAGCCAGTGAGCGGGAACCGGTCTGTATGTGGGATCCGAACCCTCAAGTGGGAGCACCGCCATGCTTCTCAAGCGGCGCACTGTAGCAGTGCGCCACCGGGCCGGCCCTTGTATGTGTTCTTTTGAGAAATGTCTATTGAGCTCCTTTGCCCATTTTTTATTCAGGTTTTTGTTTTTGTTTTTGTTTTTACTGTTAAGTTTTTGAGTTCTTCGTATATTCTGGATATTAATCCCTCGTCAGACATATAGTTTGCAAATTTTTTCTCCCGTTCTGTAGGTTGTCTTTTCACTTTGTTGATTGTTACTTTTGCTGTGCAGAAGCTTTTAGTTTGATATAATCCCATCCACACAAACTCGGGCAAAGAAGTAGACCACTGTCCTGGATTTGCCCGCAGTACCGTTCTACACTTCTTTTGTCCACTCTGTCCAGCTTTTCCTACTTCCCGATGCCTCTAAGA
>NW_007878129.1:0-566 GCF_000696425.1 Galeopterus variegatus
CCTCCTGTTCCCAGCTCCAGTTTGGTGTTTATGCCTCTTGTTCCTAGTGATAGGAGAAATTGCTAAAAATCATTTGCCTTTGACCTTCAGCTAGACTTAATTAAACTATTAAATGCCTGTTTGGGAGGGTCCCACTTAGCCCAAGAAAGAAAATTTTAGAGCCTGAATGAGTTCTAGAAAGATCTAGTCATGGAGTACTCCTCTCCCCTTGGACCTGACCAGGCTGAGGCTGCTTAGCAGCTGTGCTAGAACAATAGACAGGTCTGCCTGTGGGCCTCATACCAGGCAAGTGGCCTGATCCCTCAGTGATTTCATTTTTATTTGATATTTTTTAATTGAGGTATAATTTTCACTCAGTGAAATGAACAGTTCTTAAGTACACAGGTCAATGAATTTTGACAAACATGTACACCCATATAACCACCTCCCCAATAAAGAACCCTCCTGCCCTTCCCAATCAAACTCCCCTCCTAGAGGCAACCACCCTTCTGATTTCTATCACCATTGAATAGTTTCAACAATTCACGGACTTCATATGAAAGGAAAATTAGAGTATAGATTTTTCT
>NW_007878130.1:0-566 GCF_000696425.1 Galeopterus variegatus
TTCCCAGAGGATGGGGGGTGGGGCTGAAGGTTTCAAGCTTCTAATCGTAGATTGATCTTTCCGGTGACCAACCCCCATCCAGGAGCCCAGCAACAGTTGCCTCATTAGAACAAAAGACTCCTATCACCTGCGAAATTCCAAGGGATTAGAAACTCTGTGTGAGGAACCTGGGTCAAAGACCAAATATTAGAACAAAAGATTATCCTAGCACCCCTGTTGCTCAGGAAATTCCAAGGGTTTTAGGAGCTCTGTGCGAAGAACCCAGGATGAAGACCAAAATATCTATTTCTTATAAATCACAATAGCATAGCATGGGGCAGTGGTTCTCAACCTTGGCGCTTAATGGAATCATCTGGGAAGCTTTGCAAATGCTGATCTCTGGGGCCCTGGGCCTCACCCATGGAGATTCTGGTATAACTGCTCTGGTATGTGGCAACATAATTCTAATTCGTAGCAGAGTTGAGAGCTTCTGAGCTACAGGAAGAAAATAATAGCAACTATGTATGGTGCCTACCATATGCCAGGCACTTTGCACACATCAGTAATCCTACCCACAGTCCATCAAA
>NW_007878131.1:0-566 GCF_000696425.1 Galeopterus variegatus
GACTAGTTTGAAGAGAATAGTAATTCCTTTTTAGAAGCTTGATAGAATTCAGCTGTAAAGCATCTGGACATGGACTTTTCTTTTTTGGAAGATTGCTAATTACCACTTCAATCTCATTGCTTGTTATAGGTCTGTTCAGGTTTTCTATCTGTTTTTGGTTCAGTGTTGGTAGTTTGTATGTGTCTAGAAACTTATCCATATCCTCCAAATTTTCCTATTTGTTGTCATACAGTTGTTTATAGTAGTCTGCAATGACTCATATTTCTGTGGTGTCAGTTGTAATGTCTCCCTTTTCATTTCTGATTTTTGTTATTTGGGTCTTCTATCTTTTTGTTGTTGTTGTTAACCTAGCTAATTGTCTATTTTATTTATCTTCTAAAAAAACCAAGTTTTTGTTTTGTTGATCTATTCTATTTTTTTCTTGGGTCCCTATTTCATTTAGTTCTTCTCTGATCTTAATTAATTCTTTCTGTCTACTACATTTAGGTTTGGATTTTCATTGTTCTTCAAGTTCTTTGAGTCAGAGCATTAAGCGTTTTATTTGAAGACTTTCCATTCTTTTAATG
>NW_007878132.1:0-566 GCF_000696425.1 Galeopterus variegatus
CCTGGCTCCAAGCCTCCAGTTCCCAGGCAGGCCCCAAGGCATTCATGGTGTGCTTGGGCCAGAACTAATTTTTTGTACTTTGCTTACTTCTAAAATGGGGGAACTTCCTGTGGGAACCAGTACTTGAGCCCTATAGTTGAGCTAAATTACTGCTTTGCTGCTGTTTCCCTAGGGAAGACTTTTTGTGCAGCTCAGGGTTTAATGGTTGACCTTATAGGTACTTCTGGCTCTCCAGAGACCCGGTGTACCTGGGTTGTGTAGAAACTCTGATCTGGGCCTGATTTTTTTCATCAAACTGCACCCCTTGCAATTCTGCATTCCCGACCAGTCTCCTGAGTGGTCCTGTGCTGATTGGGGGGCAGATCAGCTGTCCTTGCTGTGTCCCAGTGTTCTCCTGGTGGGCCTGTCTCCCCACCACCCATGCTCCAAACACTTCCCATGGGATGGGCCCTGCACTGATCCCTTGCGATGACTGACCGGCTTCTGAATGGCTCCTTTTTTTCAGTTGTTCTGGCTCCTCGCTCCTACGTGGGTCCATGGGAACCCTATTTATGGTCTTGCTGTCC
>NW_007878133.1:0-566 GCF_000696425.1 Galeopterus variegatus
GTATGCACCCCTTGACGGTGTATTTGCTCAGGATTTGCTGACAAATTCAGGTTTTGGAGCCTCCTGACCACAGAAACTGTGATGTAATAAGTGGGTGTTTTCTTATACTGCTAAATCCATGGTGATTTGTTATGCAGCACGGAAAACCTACCCAGGCCTGCCTTGTCTTGCCTGTACCTACCCCACCAGCCACGAGGCCTGCCACTCTCTCTTTCACTGCACTTCGGTTTCTTGGACGCCTCTCTGGTTGCACATGCAGCACCCCTGGCTGGAGCTCCCCCCCACCTCACCTGAACAACTCCTTTCATCTTTATGTGTCACTATAAGCATCACTTTTCATGATGGCCTTTTCTGATCCCCAGGACAAGGTCTGTCACCTGATACATGGCCCCAAAGCCCCTATGCCTTTCTGTTTCCAACACACATCACAGTTGTATTTGTTTGCTGCTTCACTTTCTTCCCTCCTGACCTGTGAGCTCCATAATGGCAGGGACCACATCTGTCTCATCCCTCTCAGTATCCCTAGTGCCTTGCCCAGCTCCTGGCACATAGTAGGTGATCAGTGA
>NW_007878134.1:0-566 GCF_000696425.1 Galeopterus variegatus
CACAGGTCAGCAGCTTTGCAATTAAGTAACTTACTAACTGTGTCACCGTTGACAAATTATTTAATCTCCTTGAGCTTCAGTAAAATAGGGATAATATGTAATTTGAAAGATTGTAGTAAGAACTAGGGATAACATACAAGTCATCTGGTTCATAACGTTTAATTAACTAACAGTAGCCACTTTTTAATGGTTGACGGGAAAAGAATTCATACTTTCAGTGCCTGCACACTTGACATTCTGTTGGGAAAAGTAATAATGATTTGTGTCCTTCTCCAGGTGGTACAATGGGGTGAACTGTGGGTGGAAGCAAAATCATTTAAAAATTTTTTGTTAAAGCCAATTTAAAAATCTGAAGTGCCTAGGCACATTCTTGCCTAAGAATCCAGTTTTAGGCCATAAAAGATGGAGGGAAGATTGTTTTGTAGGAGACAATTTTGTGAGTGTTAGTTTTTCTCTGTCTGAACCATACTGTAAACTAAACAAGCATCCTATGAAACATATTAAAGGAGCAATTTACTCCAACAAGATCTTGGGTGATTAAACTGAAAAATAGATCACCAAAACCT
>NW_007878135.1:0-566 GCF_000696425.1 Galeopterus variegatus
AAGATACATGATCAACACATGAAAATTAGTTGTATTTCTATACATTAACAATGAACAATCTGAAAATGAAATAAAAAAACAATTCCGGGCCGGCCCGGTGGCGCACTGGATAGTGCGCTGCTTGTGAAGCGCGGCAGCGCTCCCGCCCGAGGGTTCGGATCCCACATACAGACCGGTTCCCGCTCACTGGCTGAGCGAGGCGCGGGAGCAACGCCGAGGGTTGCAATCCCGTTGCCGGTCCCCGGTTCGGTATGGGGGCAACACTGAGGGTTGCAATCCGTTGCCGGACACGGAAAAAGACAAAAAAACAAACAAACAAACAAAAAAAAAAAACAATTCCATTTACAATAGTATCAAAAAGAAAAAAAACTTAGGAGTAAATTTAAGTTAGTGCAAGACATGTATACTTTTAAAAATGACAAATCACTGCTGAAAGAAATTAAACATAAATAAATGGAAAGACATCTCATGTTCATGGGTAGGAAGACCTAATATCATTAACATGCAGCTGAGTCTCCCAGGGATCTCAGAAGGGGGCCAAGGGCCTCAGCCATGACCCTGCCCAC
>NW_007878136.1:0-566 GCF_000696425.1 Galeopterus variegatus
GTCCTACCAACAATGTAGGGGGGTTCCCCTTTCTCCAACATCCTCACCAGCATTTCTCATTTGCTGACTTTTTGATAATAGCCAGTCCAACTCAAGAGAGACGATATCTCAATGTAGTTTTGATTTACATTTCCCTGATGACTAGTGATTTTGAGCATTTTTTCATGTACCTGCTGGTCTTTGTTCTGTCTTCCTTAGAGGAATGCCTATTCACCTTGTTTGCCCATTTTTCATTGGATTATTATTTTTTTTTACTGTTAAGTTGTTCGAGTTCCTTATATATTCTCGATATTAACCCCTTTTTGGATGTATGTGGTGCAAATATTTTCTACCATTCTGTAGGTAGTCTTTTCATTCTGTTGATTATTTCCTTTGCTGTGCAGAAGCTTTTTAGTTTGATATTATCCCATTTGTTTATTTTTTCTTTTGTTGCCTGTGCTCTTGAGGTCTTATTCATAAAGTCTTTGCCCAGTCCTACATCCTGAAGTGTTTCCCTTATGTTTTCTTCTAGGAGTTTTATAGTTTCAGGTTTTATATTTATAAGTCTTTATCCATTTTTTTTTTTT
>NW_007878137.1:0-566 GCF_000696425.1 Galeopterus variegatus
CAGACAAACAAAAACTGCGGGAGTTCATCACCACACTACCACCCTTACAAGAAATTCTCAAAGGAGTACTGGGTTTGGTTCCTGAAAAATAACCATCACTACCATAAAAACCCAAGAAAAATCTAAACCCACTAGTATCATAAAAATGGCATACATGAAGAGAAAACAAACAAATGAAAAGGCTATCTACATTCTAAAGAACCAATGAACACAGAAAACAAACAGTAGGGCCGGCCTGGTGGCGCACTGGAGAGTGCGCCGCTTGAGAGCGCGGCGGCGCTCCTGCTGAGGGTTCGGATCCCATGTGGAGACCGGTTCCCGCTCACTGGCTGAGCGCGGTGCAGGCGCAACACCAAGGGTTGCGATCCCATTGCCGGTCAGTAAAAAAGACAAAAAAGGAAAAAAAAAAACAGTAAATCAGAAAGCAAGGAAAAAAAGACATCTAAGACAACCAAAGAACAATTAATAACATGCTAGGAATAAATCAACACTTTTCAATAACAATTCTTAATGTAAAAGGCTTAAATTCCACAATCAAAAGACATAGACTGGCTGACTGGATTAAA
>NW_007878138.1:0-566 GCF_000696425.1 Galeopterus variegatus
CCAGGTAATAAAGGGCCTTATAGTCCATTGTGTCTCTAGGACATTGGGAGCCACTGCAGGGTTCTAAGAAAGGAGGTGAATGAGTGAATTAATCAGATTTAGAAAGATGGCTCTGACTCTCGGTATGGAGAAGAGGTTGGAGGGAGGCAGGTCTGGAAAATGTGAATGTTTTAGGAGACTACTAAAATTGTTCCAGGTGGGATGATGATAGCCTGAAGTAGGATATCAGCACAGGTAAAAGTGGTTGGATTTGAGAGACATTTGGCAGGTAAAATCAGGAGGACTTGTTGAGTAATTAACTAGTAGCAGGAGTCAGAGAAAGGAATTCTTGATGACTCCCAGGTGTCTGGCTTGGGGACTGAGTGGATGGTGCACCTTTGATGAAAGTAAAAAACCCAGGAAGAAGACGTAAGTTTCAAGAGGAATAAGGTGAGTTCCACTTTGCACTATTGAATGTAGATGTCACTGGGGTATCCAGGTGAGGGAACTTGCTTGGTAGAGTGCGTCTCAGGGAGAGACCTGGGCATAGGCCTGCATACGACAGGTGAGGTCTCCCAAGCAGAATG
>NW_007878139.1:0-566 GCF_000696425.1 Galeopterus variegatus
GGAAAAAAAAAAAACAGTCCAGCATAAGGCCAGTTTGGATTAAGTACATTTTAGGAGTTTTGTTTTGTTTTGTTTTTGTTTTTTAACTTGCTTTTTCAATTGTACTTTTTTTTCAGGCTTCATATTTTGCCAACTCTTGACATACAAGGAGTTTGAAAAACGAAAGGGAAGGACAATTCAATATCTCCACCAGTTGGCTCTTGAGATTGATTGTAACCCCAGCATCTCTTTGAAACAAAAAAAGAAGTTAATTAAGGAATTTCAAAAACACCATCTGGAAGCTTTGAATTAACATTTCTGGTGCAAGAAATTACAATTTGTAAATATAAACAATTATCTGATGGTTTTCTCAAACTGCCACACTTACACTTCAGAGAAAGGATAGCCTCCATGATTTTAAAGTAATCATGGTTAAAATGTGTTAAGGAAGTTTTTAATTTTCAAAAGGAATACAAGTTAGTCTTCATGTAGGCTGATTCACTTAATAATTATGCTGCTAAAATCACTTAGTAAATGTACTGCTATTGTTAGGGATCTAGTCCAGTTAATTTCCTTAGAATTTTTTT
>NW_007878140.1:0-566 GCF_000696425.1 Galeopterus variegatus
TATCTAGAGATTAGGTGACTCTTTCAGTGATATATAATTAGTCTGTGGCAAGGACAAGGTTAGAAACTTAATCCTTGTCCACGATCAAAAGCTAAAATTAATAGAAACACGTTCGTTCTTTGTAAATCCTGGTATTAAAAGCTATTAAAAGAAGTAGAGCTTGATAGCAAGAAATACTTTGTGGTGCTAAAGTAATTAGTTACCCATTCATCTAAGTGATCACAAGCTAATTAGTGAACATGCTAAGTAAACACACACACACACACACACAAACATAGCGCTTTAAGGACACAGTGTGCACAGTGTCCTGTTATCATCATCCCGTAATTTTTGAATTCCTCGTTGACACGTTTTATCAGATCACACTTAAGACAGCCAGAAGCACAGACGCACGTAAGGTGACACTGTTACAACGCTCTCTGAAACTTGAGCATCTTTCGACCTGGTTCCCGTTTTCTGGAACGGGCAGCATTAGCTTTTAGGAATTACTGATTTCAGAAGTGTCTTTGGACGTGTCCGGGCCAAGCAGCGCGCACCCCGCGTGCGGCGGCGGCCGTCACGACGAG
>NW_007878141.1:0-566 GCF_000696425.1 Galeopterus variegatus
TTATACAAAACAATCTTCCCTGTCCTGTGATCTGCGGATAATTGATTTAAGGTCATATATGCCACTTTATTTTACATAAATTGATGAGAGAACTTAATCAATACATCAACTTATAAAATAAATGAAAGAACTGGTTTAATTAAATATAAACTCATGCCAAAAAAATGGTCACTGGAACTGGTGATTTTAAGCATTGAAGAGAATAAATGTAGATTGAAAATGGTAGCTGTCTTCAAGTATATTCCAGCTGACTGAGTTGCAGAGATATTACACCTGCTGTATGATTTCTGAGAGCATGAATAATACAATTGCATAAAAACTAAAATGGACAAATACAGGCCCTCCAAAACAAGAGTGGTTTCAGAATTTCTGTTGCACACTATTTGATATTCTCTTGTGGCATTATCACTATGATCATCTCCTTAAGGTGAGAACAAATATGCCATTTATTTTGTATTTTCTACAGTATTCCTCTCTAGCACCACCTTCTTACAGATTTTGAATAGTTTTTTGAATAATGGATCATTATTTCTATCAGAAGGAAAGAAAGTTAGGGAGAGAGAAAA
>NW_007878142.1:0-566 GCF_000696425.1 Galeopterus variegatus
GTGCTGAAAACACCAAGTCAAGGGTTGAGATCCCCTTACCAGTCATCTTTAAAAAAAAAAATTTTTTTTTAAAAGAAAAATTTTTAAATGAAAAAAAAAATTGAAAAGATATATACCAAAATATTGACAGTGGATGTAGAATTTCAGGTTATTTTTTTATTCTTCTGAGAGATTGTCTAGATTTTCCAAATTTTCTAAAACAAACTTGTATCTTTTATAGAATCCAAAAAAACAAACGATAAAACTTCCTTTATACACAAAGCAACATGCACATACGACATCCAGTTGGTGATCATCTGCCACGTGCAGGGCCTGAGAAGGCGTAATGGAGGAGAGAGCTGGCATCGCAGGCAGGAGGAACAGATCGGATAGAGGCTTGGAGGTGGGGAAACATCGTATGAAAAAGACGGTGAGTCCTTCTGCTTGGTTAGCACCTGTGAGAGTGTGGTGGGAGATCAGGCTGGAAGGGTCGGGCGCACTCAGAAATCAGACCATGGGAGCTATCAAAAGGCGGTGGGGAGGGAAGTGAGGGGAGTGGTGTGTATCACGATGGTCACTGTGGGCTG
>NW_007878143.1:0-566 GCF_000696425.1 Galeopterus variegatus
AAGACTAACAACTAAATTGCACTCTAAATGAAAATAGCATTGAAGTAAACAGAAATTTCTTTAAAATGCACACTTAAACACTGATTCAAGAGCACTAAATGTGAAATGAAGTTACAAAAAAATTGAGGACATACCACAAATAGATCTGATATATAATACCCTTGGGCTCAAGTTCTTAGAAAAGCAGATTTTTTCCCAACAGTGACAAAAATTCAGCCCCAATAAGTGCATGCACACTCCTCTTTTTAAATGTAACTATTTGGAAGTAAAAATTATCATCTTCAGTTACCCACATTAAGTTTTTGAATAAGAAATGACCAGAGTTGTCTATTTTAAGTAACATATTGTTACTTTATAGTTCAATTACACAGAGTGATTAGCATTTAGCCTTCTAAAACAAGTTTAACTATAAAAGCAACTGAATGCAATACATTTCTACCAGAAAACAACATGATATTTTTCTGAATAATTGCTTGTATCAAACTATTTTCCATGTCCTGAGCACTTTAGGATACCAGTTATACCAAGATATATTTTTAGGTACATCCACATATCCAAAAGGGCAA
>NW_007878144.1:0-566 GCF_000696425.1 Galeopterus variegatus
AGAGTTGGCAGGTGGGATAATGTGGACTTGAATGCACGGCTTATGATTGCTAGTCAATTTGCATTTTTCACCAGATAGCCTTCCATTTTATCAAAGTCTGAAGAGTGAGTGAACTCATGGATTAGGAAAAAAGTTGCAACCAATAAAATTAAAATAGAGTGGAGAGAAGGGTCCTGATTAATCTTCAATTCAAGAGAAAAATCCATTCCTTATAATCTCCTTTCCCTGGGCATTCCTGATAATTGAGATTTTTACAGTTCTTTGAAATACCACAAAGTCAACAAATTGCACACAAAACTCCATGAGAGAATAAAAATAATGGTACTCACTAAGGTAAAGGAAGAGAAATTCATGGCATTAAACAATCTTGAAAGAATGACATAAGAGACCAAAAGCAATGCAAATAAATGTAGAAAAGACGGAAGGAAGAGGGGGAGGGAGGGAGGAAATGATTTCTGGCACACCTAATTACTATAGAAACTCACTTCCTAATCCCCAGAGTAATTCATACTTTTATAGATCAGTATGTCAAATTACCTTTTCAGATCTTAGTAAAATAATCCTGA
>NW_007878145.1:0-566 GCF_000696425.1 Galeopterus variegatus
GAAAACAAATAACTATAAGTAATTAAAACATATCAAACATGTTTTAAAATGCTTGAGTTTATAATGGTACTAAAATAAAAATCACTGGTCACCTTTGAAGGCTGCTAGGAAACTGAATCATTATTAAGAAAACTGGGAAATAAAGAGAACTAATCAGGTATTTACTCAGGTTTTTTCTATACAAACTGTATCTTAGGGCAGAGCTTCTCGAAGTGTGGTCGGTCCCCGGACCTGGAGCATCACCTGAGAACTTGCTCAAAATGTAAAATCTCAGGGCGCACTTTAGACCTGCCGAATCACAATTCTGGGGATGAATCTGAACCTGAGAGGGTTAAGAGTAGGTAAGCATTAGATCAAACTCTGACTATTTTGGTTTTTGTTCTGCTATTTTTTTCACCAACTAGAAGGCTCTGCTTTGGTCTTTCCTTATCGAAGAGATTTAATATCCCAGATTCATGTGTAGGCTTAAGGGGAAGATGCTCATATGGCATTTCAGCTTGCTTTGTACAAGGACATACATACAGGTCAACATGGCCTAGGAAAGAATTCCCCAGGAACTCCAGCAT
>NW_007878146.1:0-566 GCF_000696425.1 Galeopterus variegatus
TTAAGAAAAGAGAAAAAACTGAATATATGCATTTTTTTCTACCAGGTAATATTCAGTGATTTCTATGTAAGATAATCTGATTGAAACAGAAGATTGAGTCATAAGGTGGTCATTTGAGGCGTATTAGATATAAAAGTGAACTTAAAGCCCAGAAATACTTTTATTGATCTCAGAAATCCAGACAATTTGCCCATCTCTTAGTGTAAATGACAAATAGTTGAATATGTAATATGATTACCTCCAACCACCCATGCCCTAGATTTTCTACCAATTTAGTAACCCTCCAAGTTTGAGAAGCTAATCAGACTACGTGAAGCTATTTTACTACTGCTAGAAAACTTTGTAGTTCAGAATTTACAATGAGAAATCAAAAATTTTTTAAATGTCAATTTCAAGAATGTACTAAATAGGCAGAAACGTGGCCCACCCCTTTTTGTCATTACTATAAAGTTTTATTATTACTTGTGGTTTTATATAATCTACATACATTTTTTTAAACAATAAGTACAATTGTTGAGAATGTGAAGGGTGTAATCACTTTGCAAAACAGTTGAGCAGTTCTTTTA
>NW_007878147.1:0-566 GCF_000696425.1 Galeopterus variegatus
TGGGCCATTAGCTCCCAAGTACCCCTCTTCTGTCATGTTCATGAGTATCATCCTCAGGGCCTTGGGCAGTGCCAGGTCCAAGGAGCATATAATGGATATTTGCTGAATAAATGAATGAATAAGTATGACTCTAGGGACACTCATATTTCCCCACAATGACTATGACTCACTCTCTGGATTGTCCTCAGAGACTTTTAAGAAAGCTGGGAGCTCCCTGGTGGCCAATGGGTATTCAGGGACCTGCCTTAGTTGTGGGGTGGCTGCAGCTGATGAGAAGGTAGAAGGGACGGCACCACCAGCCAAGCATCCCCAGGCCACTCAGTGCGTAGCATCCGGGGAGGTCTGCCTCCCTCCCCCTTCCCTGAGGATCCCCAGGAGTGGGAGTTGTCATATCAGGTGGATGAGGCTCAGTTACTTACCAATGAGCAGCTTTGAGCAGGTCCCTGAGCCTCTCCATACCTCAGTTTCCTCATCTGTAAAATGGAGATAAGAATAATTCCTTATAGTGAGAATCCCATGAGATGACGTTGGTGTTGTGCTTTGTACATGCCTTGATAAGTGTAGTT
>NW_007878148.1:0-566 GCF_000696425.1 Galeopterus variegatus
ATTGAGTTTAAAGAAAAGAACAATGAGGAGACGATAATCAAATCAATTGTTAAGGACAAAGCGTCTTTCAATGATACACACTGGGTTTGCCCTGGTATCTCCTTTCTCCTGTGCTCCTCTACATAGGCCCTGGAGATCCTACCCAGGAGTGCTCCTGTCAGCCTGTCCACCTGCTCCTCATTTGGGTGAGGAAGAGCATGAGGCAGGCTGAAGGGCCATTCCTGGGTACAGGTCACTGTCCAATTAGAGCAGAAGGGAAATGGGCCCTTAGTGGTACTGGAAACATCACAGAATTAGCCGAATGTAGTCAAGGGTTCCATGTCCATCATCTGGAGGGAACAACCAGTGCAGGCACTCATTTTAATCTTTCTGTCAGAAATCGGGGTGGGAGGTGCTAACATGTACCCCCAAAGGCAGACAAAATAGACTCTGTGTGTCTAAGAGAGATGTTGAAATTTCTAAACAGAACCAAACGGCAGCAGCAGGGTTGGGAGGAGGTCTACACGCACATTTCTCAGGTCACTAGTATGTACCTAACAACTGTCGTAGAGTTTCTCTTTTCTGTA
>NW_007878149.1:0-566 GCF_000696425.1 Galeopterus variegatus
ACCTATGGACATGACCTTATTTGGAAAAAAGGTCTTTGCAGATATAATTGAGGATCTCAAGATGAGATCATTTTGGATTATCCGGGTGGGACCTAAGTCCAAGAACAAGTGCCTTTATAAAGATAGGGGAGGAGAAGCCTCACAGAGGAGGGGGTGGTATAGTGAAGAGGGAGGCAGAGATGGGAATCATGCAGCCGCAAGCTGAGGAAAGCCTGGAGCCACCAGAAGCTGGAAGAAGCGAGGAAGGTCTTTGTATTAATCAGGCTTCTCCAGAGAAACAGAACCAATAAATATGTTGATTGTTTGTTTATTTACTTATTATAAGGAATTATAATATATATATTAGGCTCATATGATGATGGAGGCTGACAAGTCCTAAGATCTGCAGTCAGCAAGCTGTAGACCCAGGAGAGCTGATGGTTTAGTTCCAGTCTGAAAGCCAGCAGGCTTGAGAGCCAGGAAGAGCCAACGTTTTAGTTGGAGTCAAAGATAGGGAGAAAACCCAAGGTCCCAGTCTGAAGGCAGTCAGGCAGCAGTTTCCTCTTTCTTGTGGGAGGTCAGCCTTT
>NW_007878150.1:0-566 GCF_000696425.1 Galeopterus variegatus
GATGGGACATGTTGGAACTTCATTTTGCATGAAGACAGTAAATCAATTTCACCAGTAGGTACAGGAGGTCGTATAAATGTTCTGTTGTGTTTATATTTTTATGTTTAAATTGTTTATCTCAAGAAGGTGTCTGGGTGGGTGTAAGCATAGGTGGCTGTGCAGATCCCCCAGATCTCCAGCATGGTGACTTGGTTCGTCCAATCTCACGCATAAGCCATCCTCCTCCTCTGACTTGAGGGGCCGCCATGGGTCACACGATGGTGTAAAACAGTCTTTCACCTCAGTCCCAGTTCATTCACTACTTCCCGTGTTTTCCTGGGAGTCCCATTCCTTAGCCCCCTTCACAGCTCTGTCCTCCCACACACCAGGGTCAAGCTCCATCCTGATTCCTGTGTCGTCATAATGGAGCCTGACCTCCCTTAGGTCCCAGGGTCATTTTGCCAGCATCATTCTGGGACAGCTACAGGAGGTCCTAATTTCTCACAGAGGGAGGCTACTGGAGTAGCAGATGCTTCTCTCTGTGACACTGAAGAATGACCTCTGCTCAATACCTCTCCCATGTTACT
>NW_007878151.1:0-566 GCF_000696425.1 Galeopterus variegatus
TCAGCCAGTGAGCGGGAACCGGTCTGTATGTGGGATCCGAACCCTCGGCGAGAGTGCTGCCACACTCCCAAGCGGCGCACTGTAGCAGTGCGCCACCAGGCCGGCCCAGTGTGTGTGTGGTTACTTTCATCTAATCAGTTTTTTAAACCATTCAACAAATATTGACTGAGTACCTACTATGTGCAGTCACTGTACTAGGCCTCAGGGACATTGCAGTGAGGATCAAGGGTCCACACCTGCTCTCCTGGATCTTATAACGATCTTCAAGGCAAAAAAAATCATGGTACTTTTTTTGGGAATGCAGAAGACTGAGCTTCCCAGTGGCCCATGCTGTAGTTTTTCTATCATAGGTGTGTATTTGCATTCTCATCTTATTTCCACTACTAGGTTGTAAACTTCCTGAAGGCATCATTGTTCCATTTGGGGGCCTTTCCCCAGAGCTCTTTCCTGTGCTTCCCTAATGCTTGGCTTGTAGCTCTACTTTCTTCCTTATCCCATGGGTGCAGTGGCTGATGAATAGTGAGTGCTTACTGAGTGCCACATCCTATACATGCATGACCTCATTT
>NW_007878152.1:0-566 GCF_000696425.1 Galeopterus variegatus
TATTTTGTACATTGACATACACTGGTTATTTATATATAAGTAGATTTATATTTATGGCCCCGTACTGGCCAGCCACCAAACAAAACAAATCAAAAATGCACATAGACATTTTTAGTTTTATCATGGAATTTGTAATCAATGATCATAACTTCTGTATTTTGGGGCCACCAGTAAAAACAGAACAATTCCAAAATGAGGATCCCCCTTCCTCTGTTAACTTTCTTTTAAAATCCTTCCAGCTTGTAATAAATAGACTTCAGAGCAATTTCTAGCCCTGGTGGTCTGTGATTCCTGGGTCGATCCATGTTTGGCTCCTAATAAACTTCTCTACTAATCTTTTGCCTCAACAGCCTTAATTTCGGTGGACAGAGAAAATCCATTTCCAAAAGAATTTTGTAGAAAGTTCTTCATATATGAAGTTCCTGTTTATATTTCCTAATACCCTCATGGATAGTAGCTGAATATCTGTCCTTTACTCTTATTTGACAAACCTCTCCAATCCTTGTGACTCTTGGATACAACCAAGGCATGGTGAATGAGCCAGCATCTCCTTACTGAAATAGGCA
>NW_007878153.1:0-566 GCF_000696425.1 Galeopterus variegatus
GTTCATAAAATATGTTTCATAAACATTATTTTACTTGAGCATGTGCTCAAGAAAAAAAAAAAAATATATATATATGTATATTTTGGTGGCTGGCTGTTATGGGGAACTAAACCCTTGACTATGGTGCTGTAAGGCGACACCCTAACCGGCCAAGTAACCAGCCAGACCAAGGGGTATTAATTAAGGTAAGCAAGTAAACATGGCCATTTCACTTAACCTTGGTACATTCCAAGAGGAACAGAGATGTTCTAAAATAGGATGTATTCTGGGCTGGCCCGTGGCTCGCTTGGGAGAGCGTGGTGCTGACAACACCAAGTCAAGGGTTAAGATCCCCTTACTGGTCATCTTTAAAAAATAATAAAATTAAATTAAATTAAATTAAATAGGATGTATTCTCAACTGGGAAAATAATTCTTGTTATGTTGATGTTATATTTCTGTACTTAGTCTGGCTCTTACCCTTGTGAGACACACCCTCCCCCTCCCTCTAGGGGTGGGGCCGTGCCCCCCAGAGCCTGTTGAAATGATTCAGATGTGCCTACCCAAACCTGATCGGCCTGTTTCCCT
>NW_007878154.1:0-566 GCF_000696425.1 Galeopterus variegatus
CTGTGTTCTTTTGTGTTAAACAGAGACAAGATACAGCCAGGAACCAGAACAAGAGCAATAAGAAAACGAGTTGTCATGAATTGGAATCAGGTTAGGATGGGTATGGGAATAAGGAATTTGAAAACTGATTTTAAAAATTGCCCACAAAGAGGAGCAGGCTGGTCACAGGAGGGTTAAGGAAATAAAAGTTTCATGTCTACACACTGAAACTGGAAGGATCGTGTGGAACCTTGAATCTGACTGCATGTGGTCTTGTCTCCTCTGTTGTTACAATTGATGAACCTATATTGCCACATCTTTATAACCCAAAGTCCATAGTTTCATCAAGGTTCTCTCTTGGTGTTCACATTCTATGAGTTTGGGTTACAAATGTATAAAGGCATGTATCCACCTTTGTAGAATCATACAAAATAGTCTCACTGCCCTAAAAATCCTCTGTACTCTGCCTGTCCTTCCTTCCATTCCCCCATCCCCTAACAACCACGGATTTTTTCCTGTCTCCATAGTTTTGTCAGAATGTAATATAGTCGAAATCATATAGTGTGTAGCCTTTTCTGATTGGCTTC
>NW_007878155.1:0-566 GCF_000696425.1 Galeopterus variegatus
CATACACACAAATTAACTGTAGGTGGGTTGTAGATCTAAATGTGAAAGGTTAAATCATAAAACTTCTAGAGGATAACATAAGATAATTTCTTCATTGCCTTTATGAGCTATGCAAATATTTTAAACTAGAACACAAAGAGCATTAACCACTAAGGAAACTATTGATGAATTGGATCACATTAAAATTCAGAACTTCTCTTCATCATATGACAGAGTTATGTGAATAGACATGCATGCCACAGAGTGAGAGAAGATATTTGTACTACATATATTTGACAAGGGACCCATGACAAACCGATGAGAAAAAGACACACAATCAAATAGAAAAAATGGGCATAAGTTTTGAACAGACATTCAAAAAAAGAAGCTATGTAATTGGTCAATAAGCATATGCAAAGATGCTTAAACTCAGTTGAGTCAGGCAAGTGAAAATTAAAATAACAATGGAATAGCACTACTCATCCACCAGAATGACTAAAACTAAACAAAACTGAGAATGTGAGTATTATTGAGGATGAGGAGTTATTGGAACTCTCATTTTTTACATTGCTGGTGGGAGAGTAAAT
>NW_007878156.1:0-566 GCF_000696425.1 Galeopterus variegatus
TATTACTTTGACCTTTGTTATGTAAATGAGGGGTCCACCCAGCTGTGGACTAAACAGACCCGTTGATGCCAAAAAAAATGTCACTAAAGTCTTCTTGTTTGAACGAAGCTATTCAGGTGTCTACAAGACCTGCTAAATTCCCTTGCCATTTTTAGAATACATAGTTTTAGAAAAAAAATTGTCAGAAAGAGGAATTGATAGATCCTCAGCTCTATCTATCAGTGAAGATGATGTCATTTAAACTGAGGGTTCTTGTGAGAATAAGAGGTCATATGTAAGGGACAAAGGTCCTGGCATGTAATAGATGACCATTAATATTAATATTAATGATGTAATAGATGTTATTAATAGATGCTATTAATAACAGTTTTAGATTTATGGTTGCAGTGTTTCTTGACGATGGTTGATTGCTCCTAGGAACATATTTTTTAAGGGGGGAAGCCATTGCTAAAGATCAACATAGAACATTATATGGCCCTCTTTTCTTAAAGAATACTCATTTCACTATAACCACAATGATGCTAGTGTGAGGCAGATTAATGAGTTTCTTCCTTTCTTAACACAAA
>NW_007878157.1:0-566 GCF_000696425.1 Galeopterus variegatus
TCTAGGGAAGGGCCTAGGTAACCTCTTTCCTTGACCTCATAAACTGTGAGCTCCTGAGAGCCGAGCCCAGGCTTCCTCCTCCCGCTCTGCTCTTCCTCTGCACCCCTCCCCCACCCCTGCAGCACCTGGGCTCACAGGGGTCTCTGCACAGATGAGTACACAAGGTCTCTTCCTCCTGCTGGCAAGCCCAGCATCCCATGCATGGAGGCTCCAACCCAGGACAAGGGGAGCAGCTTTGGGCAGAAGCCTGATTTTCAGCCCTGGCATGCAGCCCGACCGGGAGTATGGACAGCTTCCAGGCAGGTTCCAGGTTCTCAGCCTGGAAACGTGGGGTAGACACGAGTCTACAGAGATGCCAGTCCCTCTCACAGAGCAGGGCTCTCCAACAGCCCTTTCCACCCTCAGGTGTATGAGAGCGAAGAAGTGAGTGTATGGACCTGTGAAGAGAGAGGCAGGTGCAGAGGGGGCGGAGCAGGCTGGGGGCTTCCTTTTTCTCTCACCTGAGCCTGTGGTCTGTGGGGCTGGAGGCCCTTGGTGGAGGAGTTATAGGGCAACTCCACACACAC
>NW_007878158.1:0-566 GCF_000696425.1 Galeopterus variegatus
TAAAGGCCAAGGAGTTTCTACTGGATTTGTCAGACAGGAGAGGGGTTGTGGGGAAATGATGGAGCAATAGGCGAGAATCAAATCAAGGAGGAAATACCAGGTGAAGAGGGAACTAAAGCTTGGCTCTTAGAGGAAGGAGTAAGATAGGGCAATGCCTGAAAGAAGGTCAAGAGAAGACTTTGTTTTGTTTTTTATTGTCTGCAATGAAAAGAACAATGACCCCTCTTACCCACCCACCTTTCTTCTCCCTATGTACTCACACTGCAGGCTTAAACAAAGGAAGCGTTTATTTAATAGGTATGGAATAGAGAAAACTCAGCATGTGCATGTGCATGCTTAAAGAGAAAAAGGATAAGAGCAGTGGAGTCTGAACCTATGAGAGGCAATGAATAGTGGTGCATCAAAGCTGGGAGGTGGGAGGGAACGAGGGCACCGGCAGTGTGATCAGCATTCGGCAACAGGAGCAGCACATCTTTTCTTGACTTAGGAGGAAAGAAAGAGGGAAGAGGCACCTAGAGCTATTGGTAGGTGTGATGCTGGGAAGGCTGTCAGTGTTTCCACTCTCC
>NW_007878159.1:0-566 GCF_000696425.1 Galeopterus variegatus
ATATGTTGAAACCCTAATCCCAGTGATGGTGTTAGGAGGTGAGCTCTTTGGGAGGTAATTAGGTCACAGAATGGAGTCCCCATGAATGGGATTAGAGCCCCTGCAGGAAGAGGTCAGACAGCTAGCTAGCCCTCTCTTAGCCATGCGAAGACACAATGAGACATCAGCTGACCACCTTGATCTCAGACTTCCAGCCTCTAGAACTGTGAGGAATAAAAGTTTGTTGTTGAAGCCAGCCATCTATGGTGATTTGTTATAGCAGCCTGAGCTGACACTGTGTTCAATCAGCCCATGACAATGGTGTGGCAGCTTTAAAGACTGAAATTTCAGTAAGGATTTAGCAAGTTTACATCTGCATGTTCCCTGAATTGATGACTAATGGTGACATTACTGTAGACCTGGGTGATGGCACAGTGTGTCCTTGTGGAAGTTTGTGTTCTTTTTTCATTTGAAGGGAAATTATTAGATGTGGACACGCTTATAAGTTATCCCTCGTCTTTTTCTAAAGATGCTGAGCCTCGTCGATGAGTCCCTTCTTGTCTGAGCTCTTGCTGACTGGAGCTGCT
>NW_007878160.1:0-566 GCF_000696425.1 Galeopterus variegatus
AGGTTCCAAAGCTGCTTCCACATTTTCAAGTATTTGTTATAAGAAACACCTCACTTCTCTGGTACTGATTTTCTGTATTAGTCCATTTCTGTTGATTATAACAAAATATAAGGAACTAGGTGATTTATAAGAAACTTGAAACAATGTTTATTGCTTACAGTTTCAGAGACTGGAAAGTCCAAAGTCCGGAGAACACTTCTGGTGAGGGTCTTTCTTGGTGGTGGCTTCAGTGACACAGGGTATCACAATACAAAATGGTAGAAGCAGAAAGAGAGAGAGACTACCACATGCTGTCCTTTTAAAGCCCTCAGAACCAAACCCATGACAGCTATTAAACCATCAAATAATCACCTCTTGAAGGCCCAACCTTTCAGTTATCGTAATAGCATTTCCCACCTTCTTCACACTGTCACAGTGGGAATCAAGCCTCCAACACATTAAACTTTGAGGGGACACAATTCAATCCATTGCACCTCCTTATCAAAAGGCTTTAAATAAAATCCTATTCTCCATTCTAAGTACCTGTCTCCACTCCTAGATTTTGCACTTTTCCCTCACCTTAAACC
>NW_007878161.1:0-566 GCF_000696425.1 Galeopterus variegatus
AGTCTTCACTAAGAAAAAGTCTTTCTTAAACTCAGCATGATTAGGGAGGGAGAAAATAAGATATGGAGAGACCTGGATATCTCAAAGCTTCTTGAAAGCACTGGCTATCTATCTTGAAGGCCATGCTATGATGTATTACTGCAGAGAGACAACAGAAAGAATCAAGAGGGAAATTGTTAATGACAAGTATGGCAATAACCTTTGTCTCACTGCCTGATTTCCCATTCAACTTCTATTCAAATGGAGTGAATTTGTTACCAATGTTTTGGTTTTCTTCTTGGTGCCTTTATTTGCAATTCCTGTTGAAAATAAATTGCTAAATTCCTTTACCCTCTTGCTCATTTATTTGAGAACTGCTACTTTACTATGACTAATTTTTACTCAGACAGAAGCTACCCCAAAAAGGTTCTTATTGAGTGTCCCACTGCCCTTGATACAGAAGAACCAGTATCTTAAGATGCACCTCTCTGTGCCATATATTTGACTGAAACTTTAAAATGAGTGTCTCTTTAAAAATAGAGATAGCCATATATAGAATTTATAAGAAAACAAATTTTTTTAAAAAC
>NW_007878162.1:0-566 GCF_000696425.1 Galeopterus variegatus
TCAATATGTCAGATTGTCTGAGTTTTTAAGAGTAGGAGGCAACCATCTCTTGTTTCTTTCACATTGAAAAATGTTGAAATTTTACTTAATCTCAAGTCACAATGCATAACTGTGCATACATAATTTTCATTAAAAATATTCATAAATTAGGAAAATGCTTAGTATTACACAGAAAAAAATAAAAAAGGAATTGATCATCTTCTGTTAATTATCAGAGAGACCTGCAAAACAAACAAACAAACAAAAAACAAACAAACAAAAAAATCCAGATAAGTCCTTTATCTTTGCAGTTGGGAACATTTACTATAAACAATATAAGCAGCTGATAATTTTTAATTTCTGCTTTCTACAAAATAGAGCCAACTTAAGATCTGTTTTTACATGATAAGGTGATGAGATATAGTGAGAGAAACATATAAGGATCCAGGACATCTGAGTATCAGAGTCTGCTCTTTTAACTTAGTACATGGAGGGTAGTGATTTCCAACTCTCTTCCTATGTTTTCGCTCCTTTAAAAACAAAGGTATCTGGATGCATAATCCTTTTTGCAATTTCAACCTCTTCTT
>NW_007878163.1:0-566 GCF_000696425.1 Galeopterus variegatus
TCCTTTATAAGAACACTAATCCCATCCATAAGGGTGGAGCCCTTATGGCCTAATCACCTCCAAAAGGTCCTACCTCTTAATACTGTCACATTGGGGATTAAGTTTCAACAGGAGTTTTGGAGGAATACAAACATTCAAACCACTGACATAGCATTTGCTCTAAAATGTTGGTGAGGAGCCACAAAGTCTATGTTGTGCCCCAACCCAAGGATGCATGCAGTTTCAGACCACCTCTTCAAATCATCTACATGTAGCATCAGAAATACCTTCTGCTTGTGCAAAGATGCATCTCAGAATATCAACACTCCCTGCATATCAAGTAAATTAAGCAGGTAGATTGATTTATTCCCCACTTTATTATGAAAATTTTCATACATATGACAAAGTTGAAAAAATTTTACATTGAACACCTTCATCTTCACCACCTAGATTCTATCTTAACATTTTACTATCACTGCTTCATTACATACATGTCAATTTATCCATCCTTCTATCCATTCATCAGTCTAATTTTTGATGAATTTCAAAGCAAATTGTAGATGTCAGAATACGTACATCACTAAGAA
>NW_007878164.1:0-566 GCF_000696425.1 Galeopterus variegatus
GCTCTACTTTCCCCTTGTTCTTATTCCACCAAAAATCTATCTACAACTTCCACTTTAGAAAATAATACATTTTAAGGGCCAGCCCGGTGGCGCACTCGGTAGAATGTGGTGCTTGAGAGTGCGGCGGAGCTCCCGCTGAGGGTTCGGATCCCATATAGAGACCGGTCCGCTCACTGGTTGAGCGCAGTGCGGGCGCGACACCAAAGGTTGCGATCCCGTTACTGGTCATGAAAAAAGACAAAAAGAAAAAAAAAAAAAGGAATACATTTTAACTTGTTAAAAGATGACCAATATAATACCAATGATGTATCATTTGGGCTAAGCAGAGCAAAACTTTTGCTTACTCTACTGCTAATATTAGCAACATTTTTGGTATCTGTGTGGCCTGTATAGTAGCAAGGTGAGCTATAGGCTCTTGAAAATCCAGAAGTACGATCTGACAGCCAAAGAATCTTTGTCAAAAGAATGCTGAGAAGTAATGGGATTTATTTGAACTTAATGCCCAACTGAGAGTGAACATCCAATGTACTTTGCTTTAATATTTACATTTTATTTAAATCTGAATG
>NW_007878165.1:0-566 GCF_000696425.1 Galeopterus variegatus
CTAGCTTTCTTGATTTCTTTTTTCCCATGTTCACTTTTGGAGCATAGAAATGCTACTGATTTTTGTGTGTTTTTTTTGTATCCTGCAACTTTGCTGAAATCATTTATCAACTCTAAGAATTTTTTTTGTAGAGGCTTTAGGCTGTTCAGTATATAGGATCATATCATCTGCAAACAAGGACAGTTTGACTTCATCTTTTCCAATTTGGTTGCCCTTTATTTCCTTCTCTTCTCTGATTGCTCTGGGTAATACTTCCAACACTATGTTGAATAGGAGTGGTGAGAGCAGGCATACTTGTCTCATTCCTGTTCTTAAGGGAGCTTTTCCCTATTCAGGATGATATTGGCAGTGGGCTTATCATATATAGCTTTAATTATGTTGAGATACTTTCCATCTATACTTAACTTGTAGAGAGTCTTTATCATGAATGACTGTTGAATTTTGTCACATGCTTTTTCAGCATCTCTAGAGATGATCATATGTTTTTTGTCTTTGCTTTTATTGATGTGGTGTATCACATTTATTGATTTGTGTATGTCGAACCAACCTTGCATCCCTGGGATGAA
>NW_007878166.1:0-566 GCF_000696425.1 Galeopterus variegatus
TCCAATAACCCAGGACACCTGGGTGCAAGTCAGACAACCCAGGAACACCTGGGTGCACATGTGCAATTATGTTAGACAATAACTAAGGAACACCTGGGCACATGTGCATATTTAACCCAAATGCTTGGCAAGACTCCAAACCCCCATGGGACCCTGACCATTTATAGTTCATTTTCCCTACATCACCTAAAAAAGAGGAGGAGGAGGGGGGAGAGGGGTAACTCTGGACTGACTGTCCAGAGAAAACAATTCTAAATCATTTCAGAGAGTGCTTTGAGTGTAGAAACTGTACAAGAGAGTTCTCCTCTTCTACTTTTCTTTATGTCAAGAAGAGACAATTCTAAACAAGTACAGGAGTGCTACTTAATTCTGAATAGATTTTCTGCTCTGAAACCCATATCTACTTCTTCACTATGGAGAATGGGATTGACAATAAGAGAGCTCAAGTTCCCGTCTCCTTTTTCTGAAAATTTTTATATGCAATCACTTGCTCCTGGCTCCCTCTCCTCTTGACTATACCCTGGCTCCTCTCAGTAGCTCTCCACTGGGGATGATGAAGCCTACAG
>NW_007878167.1:0-566 GCF_000696425.1 Galeopterus variegatus
CTCGTCCCCAAAGTCCTTCTGTCTGTGTCTGCGTGGTCTCCACCTTAACGGTAACAGTCACCAGGGAGCCAGGCTTTGGGTGCACGGGGGGTGCTTCTTTCTTGAATCAGTGGAGGATTTTCTGATCTGGTTTATTTTTCCTTTCCTTTTTTTTTTTTAAGGACAGAATGATATATTTTGATTAAACACTTAATAATTTTTTATTTGGAAGTAACTTTAAACTTATAGAAAAGGGGCAAGGAGAGTCAAGTGAACACCTGTGCACCCTTCCCCCAGCCTCTCCTACCGTTAACTTTTTGTCTCATCTGTGATTAAACACTTTAAAATGAATAATAGTGCCTTTTAAAAAAATTCTCACTCAAATTTTCTAGAATAACTGAATTTTAATTTACCTTGAGTGTAAAAAATTCTCACTTGGATTTTCTAGAATAACTGAATTTTAATTTACGTTGAGTGACTATTTAGTCTTTAGTCTACTGTTATTTCTAGCAGCCAGTTGATGCCGTGAGTAAACACCACTTCCTCTAGCCTGGGACACTTGCTTCTCTACTGCAGACTTAAGTTCC
>NW_007878168.1:0-566 GCF_000696425.1 Galeopterus variegatus
TTCCAACCCTCAAATCACATGCTTGGTTTAGTCTCTCCCTCAAAACTTTCTAAGGGTCTATCTTGAATTACCTTATTAACATACACTCAGGTGTGGTCAAAAGGGGCTCATTACAAATAATAAAAGACACTCTTATCACTCAGGAGATTTCAAAGATTTTTGAAGCTCTTAGCCAGAAACCAGGGCTAATGACCAGATTCCCCCCATCACCAACCCCAATCCTACCATAAGAGCAGAGGCGGACCACAGCCGCTGCTCTTTCTGTTATCCCAGCATACTGCTGGAGAGCTGTCCGGGTGCTTTTGTGGTGAAATGGCAGAATGTAAAGGGTCAGAGCAGGAGGGCACTAGTGACTGGCTAATTTACAGAGGAGTAAAGTGAGGTTTGGAGATGCTGAGGACCCCAGCTACATGCTATGAGGCTGGTCTGAAAGCTGGGTCTCTAACCTTGAACCACAGAGACTCTGGAGGGTTTTTTTTCCATGTTATCTCCTATGGCTGCTGTGACACATTAACACAAATTTAGTGGCTTGAAACAGCACAACACATCTGGAGATCAGAAGTCTA
>NW_007878169.1:0-566 GCF_000696425.1 Galeopterus variegatus
TATTAGTATATAAATAGACTCATCACTTTGGAGATTCTAAGGATTTTAGGAGTTCTATGTCAGGAGATGAAGAGGAAGACCAAATATATATTTTCAAAATATAACAGAGGGGCTCAAGACAATTGCATTTCTTCTGGAGGAGCTTCTCTTAGTCAGATAAGCAAATTTCAGAGCAAGCCCCTCCCTCTGCTTTAGGAGAGCTTTGGGAAGAAAAGAAGGGTGAGAGACAAGAGAAATGAGGGGAAAAGGTCAGAAAGACCTTGATTCTTCTTTAGTTTAAAGCACTCAGCATGCCAAAGTGCCATATTTTGAGGCATCATTTTCTGATCCCCAACAGAATCAATAATCACTAAGTACTCTTTAAAGAGAAAATTTCATTTGAAATTTCTATCAAAGTTCTTTGAATCTGTGACTAAAATAAAAAAAAAAATCAGCAAAAAGGATGTAACTTACTCACTTTTAAATATTGATATAGGTCCTTAACCATAGATACCTACAGATAATTGCTGAATTGCTTGGTAAAGTACAAAAGTATTGTATTAGTCAATATCTGTTGTTTATAACAA
>NW_007878170.1:0-566 GCF_000696425.1 Galeopterus variegatus
CGCCGAGGGTTGCGATCCCGTTGCCGGTCCCAGTCTGGTATGGGCGCGACACTGAGGGTTGTGATCCGTTGCCGGTCCCGAAAAAAGAGACAAAAAGACAAAAAAAAAAGAAAAAGAAATACCACATGTTTTCACTTATTGGAGGAAGCTAAAGGTGAATGAATCAATTCACACACATACATACACACACACACACATACACACACACACTCTCACACACACACAGAAAAACAAACAAACAACAACAACAACATCAACAACAACAACAAAAAAAAACCGGGGCGGGGGGGAGAGGAAAATATAACAACCACAACTTTTTTTTTGAAGTTCTTACAACAAGAAAATGGAGGGGACACACCTGGGTGGGAGGGGGGAGAGGGAGGAGGGAGGGAGGTTTCGGTGATGGGACACAATAAATAACTACATTGTATATTGACAAAATAAAAATAATAAAACAAATAATAAATTTAGTATTTCCTGAAGTAAGAAAATTCCAGGTTTCGTGATATGGTCTTAGGAAGAGATGACTAAAGGGCAGTGAAGGTCAAGGTCATTGTAGACGAAAT
>NW_007878171.1:0-566 GCF_000696425.1 Galeopterus variegatus
ACATAAGACTGTAGTGGTACATGTTTCACATAGTTCATTTTCATTTATTTGTACAGAAACATATTTCTTTGCAGTGGATGGCATATAGAATAGAAAATATCTCTTATTTAGATGGTTTCATGTAAACATCCTACCAATACTTGAAATTATATAGAAAGTTTTCACAAGAGAACCACTTAAATAAAAAGTAAAGATCCCCATACTTTTCAATGACAACAATTTTTAATCATTCAAGAAATATCCATTAATAATCTACATTTCACAAGCCACTGTTCTATAGACTTTGGCTATACAGAGGTGAACAAAACAACATTCCTTTCCTGGCAGAGATTTTATTGTAGAGAGCAGCAGGTAAGAAAAAAACAAATATTTTTAAAAAATAAGACTATAAGTCAAGTGGCAATACTTGAACAATGGCAAATAAATGTGGAAGAAAGTAGAGACAGTATAAAGGAAATGCTATTTTGTAGTGCTTGATTGAATAAGACCTCTCTGATAATGTGGAATTTAAATATAGACAGAAGAAAGCAAAGGAACCAGCTGTGTGATTTTCTGGGAGAATGGTG
>NW_007878172.1:0-566 GCF_000696425.1 Galeopterus variegatus
AGGCTTCTGGCGCCCCCGGCTAGATTTCACCTCTTCTAGCTGGGACATTTAGGGAGAAGCCCGTTTAATATACTTCCAAGGGGGGTCCTTGATCAAAACCGTGACCTAGGAAAGGTGGGGATAGTAGAGCCGGCCTTGTGAAGACAAAATGTGACAAGGCACCCAGGACCTCTTCTAGGCCTTTCTACACCTCTGCCAGGAGAAGGGTGTATCTAGGAGCCATGTGTAAAGCTGGTGACAGGATTCAGGAAGGCCAGGGCTGGTAGAGGGCCCAGTCTGTCCAGGGCATGTCCTGTGTTCTTTGATTAGTATCTCCAAATGGGTAAAACAAATACTTCATCCTGGCTGCTGCAGGTGAAAACTGTAACAGGTGTGAAATGTGGAATTGTGTCTACCTTCACCCCACATCATTGCACTGCCTGAGGAATCATTTGCAGATCTGAAGTTGACATCATTCCAGTAAGTTTTGGTCTTTGATGCCAAAATAATAACAATAATGCAACTTGTAGTCCTCTTTAGTTTCTGAGAAACCCCTTTCAGTGTATTTCTACAGGTAGGAACTAGGA
>NW_007878173.1:0-566 GCF_000696425.1 Galeopterus variegatus
GAGCTCTTCCTGTGAAGCGTGAGGTGTGGGTGGATGGACACGGTGACAATTAACTTACTTCTCTCCCATTCTGATCTCTCCTCTTTTTTTTTACAGTGGCAACATTGCCCTGGCTATATGAGGATCTGTCTTTTGTGCTCAATGCAAAAATTACTCTCCCTGTGAATTGGCTACGGATCAAAAGCTCTACCTAAGATAATGAAGTAAGGCCTGTATTTTTAAGTACTTAAAATAAACACTGAAAATGCGTTCTTATTTGATAATAAAATTTATCAATGATACCAAAAGTACATATGTTTGGACAGCGAGGTACATTGTTTTTTGATTAATTGAGAGATCACCATTCATTTCAGCCTCAGAGAGACCAAATACGAACTTTGTGTTTCCATCTAGAAATGAGAGAGGACACTGTGGAAACAGGGCCGGTTGCTCTTGTCCTGGCCTCAGGGGCTGGTCTCTTGAGCAGCCTGGCATGTGGACTAATGCTCCCCAGACCAGAAAGTACGCGGAGTGACCTGGGGATCCTGTGAATGGGACTCTGACCCTGCAGGTCTGAGCTGAGGCTT
>NW_007878174.1:0-566 GCF_000696425.1 Galeopterus variegatus
TCGGTTGGCTGTAATTGCATGGCTTTATTTCTGGGTTCTCTATTCTGTTTCATTGGTCTGTACTTTTTCATGGTACTTTTATGCCAGTACCATGCTGTTTTGGCTACTATAGCTTTGTAGCATATTTTGAAGTCAGATAGTGTGATGCCTCAAGCTTTGCTCTTTTTGTTCAAGATTGCTTTGGCTACTTGGGGTCTTTTGTGGTTCCATAGGAATTTTAGAATTGTTTTTTCTATTTCTTTGAAGAATGTCATAAATATCTACAGTTTTGGTGAGACTATTTTTTTAAAAAAATCATGAGATCAAGTTCCTTAGACCACTGTTATTTTATTTCATTTTTTGTACTTGGGTTTATGATTCTTTCTCTCCCAGAAAAAGTTTGCATTTGCTTTTGTGAGTCATGTGGGATCAGCTTTAAATTACTAACCCATGATGACTTTTACAGCATGTATTTCTTATTTCTCTTCCACATAGTCAAAAGTAAAACAAACAAATAGCTTCACCGTCTTCTTTTGCATTTTCTCCTGGTTTCCATTGGAGGCATCTTGGCTTTATACAAGAGTCTC
>NW_007878175.1:0-566 GCF_000696425.1 Galeopterus variegatus
AAAAAAAAAAAAAAAAAAAAAAAAACCCAAGATGCTGGCAAAATTTTAAGTTCTGTTAATACCAAGTGATAGAAAACATGGGGAAATAATAACAGCTCACGCATTGCTGATGGGATCCTAAATTCCTTAGCCACTGTGGAGGGCAATCTGGCCCTTCCTGATGGAGGTGGGAGGTGCACCCCTGCAATTCCACTCCCAGATCACGGTCCTGGGAGGACTCATGCCTACAGGGACAAGGAGCCATGGGACAGATGTTCACCTTAAGACGATCTGCATCAGCAACAAGAAATACCCTTCACTCAGCAGGCCATGGATAATGAACGTGGCACCGACTCAAGGAACGGAATACTGTATATTAGTTAAAATGAATTTAACCTACGTGTACTAACATGGACATTCAGACTAGAAAACCAACCTCCAAAAACATTTAGTTATATGCTCTTTACAAGAGACCTACATAAAGCAGAACACAGAAGGGTAAAAAGAAAGTGGGACGGGAACAGTAAAAAGAGGCTCCTGGCAAATACAAATAAAAAGAAAGCAGATGGAGCTCTATTATTGTTAAG
>NW_007878176.1:0-566 GCF_000696425.1 Galeopterus variegatus
GTTTAACATAATATTTGTGGGATGATGTTGTTTGTAGCTGTAGTTCATTCCTTTTTACTGTGATGTATTGGCTTATAATGAGAAAAAACCCCACAATGTGTTTAATATCTGGGAGAGATTGTTATTCCCAGATATTTGTTCCTTTTCCTATAAAGTTATACAGGCCTCCCACCACCCTATAACTTGCAGGGCACCCTATGGTGGGATAGTATTTCCCCACCCCATGAGCGTTGGGCCTCACCATCTGCCCTGCTTGGCCAATGGCTTGTTAGTAAACCTGATGCATGGGTAGCTGAACAGAACATTGAGAACCATAGTGTGTCTCTCTCGTTCTTTTTATTCTTTATTTGGCCAGAAAAACAGCAAGTCTCAAATAAGCCCTACTCCTTCATTCCTAGAATGAAGACTGCAGGTGGGACAGACCCACAGGCAACATTCAGCCAACCTGCAGCAACCCACAGTGCGTATGTAAAATGAGAAAGAAATAAGCCATTAGATCGTAAGCCATTGGGATTTTGTTGGTGTTTGTATATTTATAGATATACATTAAATATATTACATATATT
>NW_007878177.1:0-566 GCF_000696425.1 Galeopterus variegatus
ATAGGAGGAAAAAGCTAATGGTTATTAATTTTTAAGCATCTACTTTGTGCAAATTAGTGAGCCTTTCATGTTTTTTCTCTTTTCTATGCACACAATAACCCTATGCAGTAGGAATTCTTTCCAATTAACAGACAAAAGAATTAAGAATAACAAAATATGTTAAACACAACAAATAGAAAATACTGACAAATACGTAGATTCATTTACTTGGTTAATTGTAATCCAAAAAAATAAAACCTATCAATAGTTGGTACCTATTAATAATTTTATAATATACAATATTAATAGGTGAAAAAAAAACCATAAAAATTTGTGTGCTAAATGTTAACAGAGGTGAACTATATAATGAGAAAAGAAAAACTCAAGGTTTTTTTTTCTTTCTTTTTTTTTTAGCATAGTCTCCACATATCACATTTGTAATAACAAGGACACAAGGATAGTTAGCCCCTCTCTCCACAAGCATGGTAATATTACACCTGGAATACTGTATCTTATTACAAAAGACTTATTCTAGTAAAGAGAATAAGGTTCATAAAAATACTAAGGTAGGGCTTGTGGAGAGCCTG
>NW_007878178.1:0-566 GCF_000696425.1 Galeopterus variegatus
TCCATCCTTTCATTTCCAATGCTGAGAGTTCAAAGTCTTGCAGAATTCTGGTGCTAAGGAAGAGAGGGAAACCTTCAACACTGGGTCATTTTTCAATGACAGAATTATTTGTCTATGATTAATTGTGAGGATATTTCTTTTCTGATTGTGTCTCCTTTCATCTATTTCTATTTCATACTTTTCTTAGATTCTGAAAATCTACTCCTTTGAAACCATAATAAGATACTTCTTTTTGTGCTGATTTTTTTTTTCTACGTTGGCACAAAAAGGCGTTATGTTTGTGAAGATGCTATAACAGTCTCAGCAGCAAGTGATGTAAGGCTACTGGAACTGTAGTAGCCTTGTATGACAGTTACTATTATCTTGAAGCAAAATGCCTAATGATGCCTCCTTTAGGAATTTCAGTACAGGATCAGTCACTGAGTTGGATGATCACTAATGTGGAAAGAGAATTATGTCTCATGAAAGGTTTTGTTTGGATATTAATTATAAAAATAGGGTGTGACTTCTGATTTTTTTGTGTGTATTATCAGAATCAAACAGTTCTGCTAGACCAGGAAATGAAA
>NW_007878179.1:0-566 GCF_000696425.1 Galeopterus variegatus
GTACATCAACTCCCATGGGTCTTCCTCCTTGGAAGCATTTGATATGGCCCGATTTTTAACCCGTTGAAAGGATTTCAGGTGACTTTTGCTGTGGTTTTCATACAAATAAAATTTAGGGAGTTAGCCACAAGTAAACCCTCACAAAGGGAAATTACAAAGGTTGTACTTTTGGCATGAGAAAAATGATTAATAGATGGACAGTCTTAAATGCAAGAAGGAAAAGTGAACAAAGATACAGATAAATACGTGTGTAAATCTAGAATTCCAGGTAAATCTAGAATTCCAGGTTGATAGCTGGGTTAATTGTCTTGTGCTTTTTTATCACTCATGAGATGCTAGTTATTCAATTGCCATTTGTTTAATAATAATAGTTTGCATTTATTAGTGCTAGGCACTCTTCTAGAAAATGTGTTCATTTCTCATGTAATACAAGAAATTGAAAATTTATTAATCATATTTTACAGAAGAGGAAACTGTCATAGAGTAACTTGCCAAAATGTACTCGCAAATGATAGAACCAGTACTGAAACCCAGTCAGCACAATTCCAGGGCTCATGTTCTCACCA
>NW_007878180.1:0-566 GCF_000696425.1 Galeopterus variegatus
ATTTATATGCATATATACATATGCACAGAGACATATATAGAGATAAACTTTTTTCACCAAAGTGAGCCACTGCATAATTATTTGTAACCTATGTTTTTTCATTTAGCAGTTCAGGAACATTTTTCTGTGTTAGAAATTGTTACTCTAGGGCCGGCCCCGTGGCTCACTCAGGAGAGTGCGGTGCTGACAACACCAAGGCCACGGGTTCGGATCCTATATAGGGATGGCCGGTTTGCTCACTGGGTGAGCGTGGTGCTGACAACACCAAGTCAAGGGTTAAGATCCCCTTACCGGTCATCTTTTAAAAAAAAAAAAAAGAAAGAAATTGTTACTCTAGATTGGGGACAACAAACTATGGTCCACAAGCCAATTGAGGCCCTCTGCCTGTTTTTGTAAATAAAGCTTTATTGGAACACAACCATCCCTGTTTGTTTGTATGTTGTCTATGACTGCTTTCATGCTACAGTGACAGAATTCAGTAGACTGAGACCTTATGGCTCACAAGACTAAAATATTTATGATCAGGCCCTTTACAGAAACAGTTTGGGGATTCATAAGCTAGATCA
>NW_007878181.1:0-566 GCF_000696425.1 Galeopterus variegatus
ACTGAGGGTTGCGATCCGTTGCTGGACACGAAAAAAGACAAAAAAAGGAAAAAAAAAAAAACCTGAGATGAACAAAAAGCCTTCCCCAGGGAATCAGCAGCAAAGCAGCAATTTAGCTCAACCACGGAGCTCAAGTGCTGGTCCCCACAGGAAGTTCCCCCATTTTATAAGTAAGCAAAGGACAACAAATTAGTTCCAGTGCAGAGTTTAAGTGGTGGGAACAGAAAATAATACAACACAGAACTGGAAGAAAAAACAAAATAACCACAGATCAGAGACAAAGTTTGATATTAACCAGTAAATGTCTTAACGTCACCAAAGAACACCTATAAAACCTAAAACGACTAGAAGCCCCCTGGGCTCCCAAGACAGGGAGCGGGGAGGGATGAGGGCCTCAGCCATGTCCCCTGACACCCACGACCATCCCAGTGACGACCACTGAGCTGCAACAGGAAGCGCCCTGGACTCCCGAGCCAGGATGGTGGGGGACCAAAGGCCTCAGCTACGCCCCCCTGACATCCACATCCAGCTGCCGCTGGAAGCCCCCTGGTCTTCCCAGCCAGAAC
>NW_007878182.1:0-566 GCF_000696425.1 Galeopterus variegatus
GTTATATTGCGAATACTACTGACAATGGAAACAAATCTAGAAATTATAAGAGATACTATCTCAAAAAAAATCAGCTTTAATAAGACATTTTTACTTTGCCCTTGGCTGAAGAGCAACATTTGTCTTCATAAAGGTTTTGCAAATAGTTCAGTCTGAATATACTCTGCAAATACTTTTATTTATTATGCCTCTCAAATTGGAACAACAGCAAGAAGAAGGAAAATATCCAAATTATTCTCAATGTTTAAAAAGATAATTTGAAGCATGACCTATTGTTTTCTTTCATATGTTAGCATTATTGTTTGCAATGCCAGCATTCATACTCCAGAAAACGATTGTTTAATAGAAAGCTAATTTTTAAGTCTGTGTTAAAAGACAGGGAGCAAATTTGGCCTGCCGGCTCTAGAAACCGCTTCTCAGCCAGACTTTATCAAAATACGTCCAGCCAGCTAGCATATTTATAGTATTTTTATATTTAGTAAATATAATTATCATATTAATATTTCTGAAAATAAATTACGTAAATTCTAAATTTGTCAACTGTATTACCACTTCTCACTGTAAAA
>NW_007878183.1:0-566 GCF_000696425.1 Galeopterus variegatus
ACTTGCAGTGAGAAATCTGAAAATAAAATTAAGAAAATTTTATTTATAATAAAAAATAAAATGCTAAGTTATAAATTTAAAAACAGAAGTGTAAAACTTATACTCTTAAAACTACAAAATATCATTGAAAGAAATTTTAATAGATCTAAATAAATGGAAAGACGTTTTCATGGATCAAAAGACTTAATATTGTTAAAATGGCAATACTCCTCAAACTGATCTACAGATTCAAAGTAATCCCTGTCAGGATTTTGTTTGGCTTCTTTGCAGAAATTGACAAACTGACCCTAAAATCCAAATAGAAACTCCAGAGGCCCAGAACAGCCAAAACAACCTTGAAAAAGAAAAAGCTGGAGGAATCACACTTCCTGATTTCAAAACTTACCAAGAAGCAACAGTAAGCAAGATAGTGTGATAGTGACATAAGGATAGACGTAAACATCAATGAAGTAGAATTGAGAACCCAGAAATAAACCCTCACATTTACAGTTAATTGATTTTTTTTTCCACAGCTGGCCAGTACAGGGATCAAACCCTGGACCTTGGTGTTATCAGCACCACGCTCT
>NW_007878184.1:0-566 GCF_000696425.1 Galeopterus variegatus
TCCTTTGCTGAGATCTGACTCTGGAGGAGGGGAGAGAATAGATGGAGTAACTTAAGTTAGTCATTTCTCTCTGAGAACATTTTCCTTTTCTTAAAAAATGGGAGTTGAAAAACTACCCACCTCAGAGGATTGCTGTGAGGATCAGCACTGCACTCTCCCGAGTGAGCCACAGGCCAGCCCTTGCTGTGTGAAGATCAAATAAAATATCACAGGTGAAGGGCTTACAAGTCCTTATGATCATTTCTTTATGTGGCCTCCATGCTTCCTTGAAGAAGGGCCCCAGGAGGGGCCGGTGTGCCCATTCCACATATCAGGAAACTGAGGCTCGAGGAAATGAAGAATTTAGTCTAGGTGACATAGCAAAAAAATGGTGGGGCCAGTGCTACCCCAAGAAAGTTTACCTAGGGCTCAATTTTGCTGGACAGAAGGACAGGGGTGGATTCCAGTCATTCCTTCATGCCCATGCCTTGGATGGAGAGTCCACTCTGTGGTAGGACTTCATGGGCCCATGAATGTCCCAGCTGCCCCTCCTCAGATTCTCTGATCTATCACAGAGTCTGAAATGA
>NW_007878185.1:0-566 GCF_000696425.1 Galeopterus variegatus
ATCAGGGAAATGCAAATCCAAACCACAACGGGATATCACCTCACACCTGTTAGGATGACTACTATCAAAATATCAAAAGACAACAAGTGTTAGCAAGGACGTGGAGAAAAGGGAACCCTTGTGTGCTGCTGGTGGGAATGTAAATTGATACGACCATTATGGAACCAGTGTGGAGATTCTCAAAAAATTAAAAATAGAGTTACCATATGATCCAGCAATCCCAGTTCTGGATATTTATCCAAGGGAAATGAAATCAATATCTCAAAGAGATATTTGCACTTTCATGTTCATTGCAGCACTGTTCACAATAACCACAATATAGAAACAATCAAAGTGTGCTTCAACAAATAAGTGAATAAAGAAATTGTGGGGTATGTTTATATACAATGAAATATGAGTATTAATTAGCATTAAAAAAGAAGAAAATCCTGCCATTTGCAACAATATGGATGTGCATGGACAACATTATGCTAAGTAAAATAAACCAGACACAGAAAGAAAATTCTACTGCATGATCTCCCTTATGTTTGTAATCTAAAAAAGTTGAACTTACAGAAGCACAGTGT
>NW_007878186.1:0-566 GCF_000696425.1 Galeopterus variegatus
ACACCACCAGCACCTTCGGGCCTGCCTGGGAACTGGAGGCTTGGATCCGGGGACTGGACCCTACTCCCAGTTCTAGGCAAACTGTGCCAGCGCCTTGGGGCCAGCCCGGGGACCTGAGGGACAGAGAAGGGGACTGGACGCCCCTCCCACAACCAGGCATATCATGCCAGCACCTTGGGGACTGCCCAGGGACCCAAGGCAAGGAGAAGGGGAACGGACCCCACTCCCACAACCAGGCACATGGCGCCAGCACCTCGGGGCCTGCCCACAGACCCGGGGCATGGAGAATGGGACCAGAGCACCCTCCTTCAACCAGGCACACCGTGCCAGCACCTCGATGCCCACCCAGGGACCCAGGGCATGGAGAAGGGGACCAGACCCCTCTCCCACAACCAGGCACACCAAGCCAGCTCTTTGGGTCTTGCCCAGTGACCTGAGACATGGAGAAGGGGACTGGCTACCCCTTCCACAACCAGGCACATGGCTCCAGTGCCTTGGGGCCCACCCAGAGACCTGGGGCATGGAGAAGGGGACTGGACCCCTCTCCCACAACCAGGCACACCAAG
>NW_007878187.1:0-566 GCF_000696425.1 Galeopterus variegatus
ACAAATAGCACTTCTAATCTTTCCTTATCATCAGAAACTGGTTTATCTTTTCTTTGTTTACCAGACTGAGTGACAGACCAGCCAGGTTTTTTAAGGAAATGCTTTAGGAATGGATTCTAAGAGATTGTTTGCTATTTTCCTAGCCTTTTGTTTTTGGTTTTGTTCTTGTTTTTGTTTTTGGTCCATCCTGAATGAGGAGTGGTTGAATTTCTGATATCTTTCTAAAGTACCTTCCATTTGCCTTCATCCATCCATTTATGGGCTTTGCCACGTGTCAGTATTATGTGAATAAATTGGTAAATATCAAGGAGTTCTCGATCATATGCTTCAGTGAGAATTCTAAATTTCTCAACAAATTTCTGGGGTTTTCCTTTAGGACATGGAAAACTCACTATTGCTCTGAGCTCAACATTTTGACCAGGACTAAAGGTGGTTAACGAAGCAGACCTGGTTGATCTGAGAGCCTAATTTTATAAAGCCTTTATCTAGCTTTCTTTTTTGTTTGGGGGGTGAGAGACAACTAATGGAAAAAGTCAATAGATTTAGAGTAGGCAGGGGAGGATAGA
>NW_007878188.1:0-566 GCF_000696425.1 Galeopterus variegatus
ATGGTGCTTTTTCCAGATGGCTACTAGGTCTAGCCTGAGCTTAGAGACTTTGAAAGACCATGTTCTAAAGTTCTGAGATGTTTATTATACTTCAGAGAAGAGAGGTCAAGACAATAAGGGGTCGAACCTTGGGAAGTGTTGTAGATGCTGGGTAGTGTAGGAAGTGGATGTCTGCAGTCAGGATATAGCAAAAGCCTCAGGTTTGCTCTGGAATGGAGCCTTCAAGGTGACAGAACACTTGGTGGGCAGAGGAGGTGGTGGTATAGCCCACTTTTAATGTGCTCCTCTCATTTATAAGCTCATTTTTAAAAGAAAGATTGTCTATATATACCTAACATGCTACTGCTCACTGGATGTGGTCTATTATCTTTACTTCATAAATTAATAAGAAATAACTTGAAGAGTTTCTTGCTTGCTGCTCATGTTTTATTCTTCTGTTTTCTCCAATCATTCCCATAATCTGTATTTGAGTTGCCTCAAAGAATTTTACATCAATGTACTGCCTTTTTACTTAGTCTACTGAGAAAGATACAGCTTTAACACAGTTAATAACAGTGAGTTTAGGG
>NW_007878189.1:0-566 GCF_000696425.1 Galeopterus variegatus
CCCACAGATACACTAGTAAAAATACATATGTACAAGGTTATTCCTTTCAGTACTATTTGTATTAGTAAAAAAAGGGAGGGTAAAAAATAAAAGGAGGAATGAATAGGTCAGGCATAGAACATTTTTAAGGCAGTAAAAATACTCTGTATGGTACTATAATTGTGGATACATGTCGTTATACATTTGTCCAAACTCACAGAATAACCACCACCAAGTATGAACCCTAATGTAAACTATGGACTCAGGGTGATGACGATGTGCCCATGTAGGTTCATCAGTTATAACAAATGTACCACTCTGATGTGGGATGGTGATAAGGGGGGAGAGGCTGTGCATGTGTGGGGACAGGGGATATATGGAAAAAATCTCTCTGTCTTCCTCTCAATTTTTCTGTGAACCTAAAACTCCTCCAAAAAAAAAAATTAGGTCTTTACATACAAAAACACCACCAACTACAAATGTCTGTAACAGAGGATAGTTGAATAAGCTACGGGACCATGGAAGTGAAAAACAGGTAAGTGGAGAGGAAGAAAAATGTGTATGATACTGTTAGTGTAAGAAATGAG
>NW_007878190.1:0-566 GCF_000696425.1 Galeopterus variegatus
CAAACAGGCACATAAGCAAATAGAGACTCAAAGATATAAAGACTCCCTCCCCGTCACCCCACGTGTCTGGCAACCAGGTGCACACATGGACACAGGCACAGACAGACAAAAAATACCTGCCCACATAAAACAGGCAAACACAGCAGACAGATAGCTATAGAGACACACAGGTGTGAAAATACTGCCCCCACTGCAACAGGCCGACAGACCCCAAGCCCAAATACTTCTCTCTACCCCACACAACCATCAAAAACCAAACTGAAACATGGATGGAAACACATGCACACAGATGCAAAAATACCGACACCTTCTTTCAATAGGCAACTATGTGTGCACATGCACACACGCACACACATGCACAAAACACTCACAATGCCACCTGCATGCACAACAGGCAGTTCCCGATATAGACAGACACACACACATGCACCCTCAAATAGACTCATTCCTATTCCCTGCCCTAGGAATTGAAAATCACCGATGAAGACACATGGAACTGACAGATGCAAACGTCAAACTCAGGCACATGGACACATTTATAAACTTCACAAAGACACACAGGCAGA
>NW_007878191.1:0-566 GCF_000696425.1 Galeopterus variegatus
CACTTCTATAGGTAAGAGTCACACACCAAGAAACATTCCAAAAATTAAAAGAAGCAACTACGCCACCAGATGCCCAGACATCAATGTGGAGATATGAGAAGCATGAAAAAAAGGGAAACATGACTTCCTCAAAGAAGACTATGGTTCTCCAATACCAGACCCCAAATAACAGGAAACTGGTGAATCACCTTAAGAGAAATCCCAAATGGAGATATTAAGGAAACTCAACATGATGGATGAAAAAACTGACAGAAATCACAATGAAGTAAAAAAAAAATTTTTTTTAATGAAAGAAAAAAGAAAAGAAAAAAATCCAGGACATGTATGAGAAATTCAACAAAGAGATAGAAATGATAAAAAAGAATTAAGCAGAAATCCTGGAACTGAAGAACTCGTTCAATGAAATAAAAAAAATACAATTGAGAGCATAACATTTCTGAACTAGAAGACAGATTTTTGAATTAACACAGTTGGACTGAAACAAAAAGAAAAGAAAAAAAATTTTTAAATGAAGAAAGCCTATGAGATCTTTCTGATAACCTTAAGCATACAAACATCCATATTAT
>NW_007878192.1:0-566 GCF_000696425.1 Galeopterus variegatus
AAAAAAAGGATAATTCCCAGGAAAGCACACCTGAACAAACAAGAAAATTTGGGGAATCTCAATTGTCCTATATCTTTAATAAAAAATTGTGTCGGTAATGAAAAATCTTCTTAGAAATGAACCCCACACACTGATGCCATAAGTCACGAACTTTTCTTTATAACGTGAAATGATACTATTCTTGCATAAGTTCTTCTATGTGATAGAAATAGTAAAAAACTCTCCCATATGTTTTATGAGACCAATATAAACTTTACACCAACATAATAAGAATGTTATAACACAAGAAACTTACTGTCATATATTCCTAATGACATCCCCCCACAAAATTAAACAACTTGTATTTGACAAACAACCCAGACATTCAATCTAAAATACCCCATAAACAAATCAAAGGATGAATTATAGTGAGATAAAACTTCTGGAATCCAACAAAAGAAAGGACAGAAATCATGTCACAAAACAGGAGGAAACAACAAGACCACATTTACCATCCACACATGAAAAAAACAAATAACAAAAACTTTTGAAAAACTGCACCCAATATCATACATAGGTCATAGGGA
>NW_007878193.1:0-566 GCF_000696425.1 Galeopterus variegatus
CCTATTTCTTACTAGAGTCATAGAGCTTATAAATACAATAAGATGATTGACTTTATAAAAGCAATTAATTTATTAATTTTGAATTAAGGGGAGTTACTGAGAATGAAAGTAAAAACACAAATGTGGTGCTGGCCCGGTGGCGCACTGTAGTAGTGCGCCGCTTGGGAGCGCGGTGACGCTCCCGCCCAGGCTTCGGATCCCACATACAGACCGGTTCCCGCTCACTGGCTGAGCGAGGTGCGGGTGCGACACCGATCCCGTTGCCGGTCCTGGTCCAGTACGGGCACGACACTGAGGGTTGCGATCCGTTGCCAGACACGAAAAAAGACAAAAGGGAAAAAAAAAAAACACAAATGTGGAATATATATAAAAATGGGAATTTATATTCTTATAAATAACCGGCCTATTAGGGTATCACAATAGAGTGTATCCCGTACTTACAGTCAGCAATGTTGTCACTTACTGTGTGACCTTGGCTGAATTAATTACTTCTCTGAGCCTTCATTTCCTTATCTATAAAGTGACAAAAACTAATACCTGGTTTTCCCAGGAGGTTTTGAAAGAAT
>NW_007878194.1:0-566 GCF_000696425.1 Galeopterus variegatus
TTTCGTATCTTGGATAATTGACATATGCATTCTTCTATTATCTCATGGCAATAGCCAAGAGAGATAGTATAATGGATGGGTAAAAACATTCACTTGCAGCCAGAGTGCCTTGATTTGAGTTCTTTCTCTCTCAACTACAAACTATATAGCCTTGTCAAGTTGCTTAACTACTGTCTACCTCAGTTTCCTCATTTATTAAATGGAGATAACAATAGTACCAACCCACAGGTGAAGAATCAATGGTATAAGTCAATTAACAAGTTGTACATGTGAGAAGTCAACAATTCTGCATTCAAATGCAGAATTTCCTTAGAAGAAAGTCACTCTCTCCTACACCATCATTAATTAATTCTGTTACTGTTTTTGTATGTATGTGTATACATATATATGTATATACACATATATTTAAGACAGGAAAAAATAAGGAAAGAGTCTTTGTAAAATATTTGTGAATAGAAATCTCTTCATAGAAACTAAGGTAAAACTAAGTAATACTTATCAGGAGAAAAAGGTACAATGCTCAATAATCTGAGCAATCTAGGGTTTGCTTTTTTTCTTAAAAAAAA
>NW_007878195.1:0-566 GCF_000696425.1 Galeopterus variegatus
GTCCAGGAATATCTGATGAATGAGGAAACAGAGGGAGTCTCTGCTCCCCTGGCCTTCCCAGTGCCCTTGGAAAACCCCAAACTTGAGCTGACACGTGGATGTACTGCCCAAGTGTCCCCATCAAAATCTGCATCTCCTCTTCCCACTGACACTCATCTCTTGACCCTGACCACACTCTGCATCACCAGCACCAGCTGAGCATCTGCCTGGGTGAGCATCCCCGAGTGTAAGCGGGATGCTCTGCACACCTCCTGCTTTGGCTCAGCACGGGCTCTGGGGGTGTGGGCAGGGCTGGATGGGAGGGGTGGGTGCACGTTCTCTCTGGACTCACTGTGCTCTCCAGCCTCTCGCACACCCTACAGTGCCTGTGGCCCCATCCCCAGCTCATCTTGACTCCTTTTCCTGCAGGAAAGCCTGTGCCCTGGGCCCCGTAGCAGGAATCATAAGATGTGTGGGAGCCAGAGTTCTGCCAGCCCCCCCATCCACAGGCCAGCACAGACCACACACAGTTCTGTGGAGATGGGAGCCCCTCCATCTACACCCAAGCCCCACTCACCATTTTAGCT
>NW_007878196.1:0-566 GCF_000696425.1 Galeopterus variegatus
TGTCAGTCTAGCATATTTTATAGGAGCACAGTAAAAATTAAAGAAACAAATCTAAATTAACGTAATAACTGTTAGCATCCAAACTTTGGCAGGAGGTGCAAGGATGTTTATCAAAGCACTTTTTTAATAGGAGGAAAAAATTAAATAATAGCTAAATGCCTAACAGTATGCAAATAGGTACATTATGGTATATTCATATAATGGAATATTAAGCAGGCATTAATACTATTTCTACGGGCTGTTTGCTGACATGGGAAAGGTTAACAATATGAAATTAAATGAAAAACCAAGGTTGCCAAATGGTATAAATGTTATTTCTCAACCTAATAGAATATACTGTATATAGAAAGAGGAAAATATGACAAAATACAAGTATTTGTAGTGGTTGTAGAGTGATGAGAATATGGAGAGTTCTTATTATTTTATTTATTCTTTTTTAATTGTTCAAGTTTCCCACGATGAGCCTATATTACTTTAATAATCAGGGGGAAAAGTGTTTTAAAGAAGTTTGGGTAGTTTTGTTATAACTTTTGATGCAAGAGTCTGTGCCCAAGGCATCTCAAGTC
>NW_007878197.1:0-566 GCF_000696425.1 Galeopterus variegatus
GGGGGTTTCGGTAATGGGCCACAACAATCAACCTCATTGTATATCGACAAAATAAAATTAAAAAAGAACAAACAAAAAAAACAACACTGACAGATCTGGGGAAGGTCATGAAGGGAGGGTTCTCATGCACAAATGCCTGATACCAAGAACTATCACAAAGGACTCTGCAAAACCACAGCCTTGCACAGAGGCCATCACAACCTTTCACAAAAAAATACTGTGAGGACATCTGCCCAGCAACTGCCTGTCCAACCTCAGGCCGGTGTTACCCTTGTTATGATCTTTATAGCCAAAGGTAATTATCCCCAAACAATTATGTAATTCTCCATCATTTTTCCTTTTAAACCTTTTGTCTTCCTTTATCCCTCTGAATATGAACATAGGTTATTACTCCCATTGCAATGCCCTATTCCTGATTAAACTCATTATTCTTTTAGAGAGCCTCTCTCTATTGTTATTTAGGTTGACACACAAGTAGGAGATGTGGAAGGGGGTGGTGTTGAAAAAAAAACACCCTATCTTTAAAAACCCAATCTGTGATTTGTAAATATACCTAGTTCTTCCCC
>NW_007878198.1:0-566 GCF_000696425.1 Galeopterus variegatus
TTGACTCTCCTCCTGCCCCTGATTCTGCTTCCTGACCAAACCTGGCGCTCCCTGAGGCACCTCCTTCTCTCTCTCAGGAAATCTAATAAATCTTTCTCAATGGCATTGCCTCTCTGTGTCACCTCCATACATTAAAATCCCCTGGGTACAGACAAGACAATCCCCTCTTGCATGGGGCTCACAGTGCCCTGAGGGGACAGACAGTAAACAGATACAAGACACTGAAGGATGCCCCAGAGGCATGTGGCATGAGGGAAAGTATGGGACACTGCGAGGCTCTCAGCTGTCCACATGCTCGTGGACGTCTGTCCACCTGCCTCCCCAGTGCCTCCTCCCCCGTGTTGTATTGAGCAACCGCCTGTTCCCACTCCCAGCTGCCCGGTCCGCGGCCTCCACTCCCAAGCTTTGCTGGAATTGACACAGTTCCTGGGCCTGGCCGATTGACATTTTCTGCCCCTGTATCTGCAGTGATTGGCTCGGGGAGAGGTGTGTGACTCGGACTGGGCTACTGAGAGTCCACCACGGGGCCCTTTTTGGATCTGTGGGGAAAGAGACCCTCTTTGTCC
>NW_007878199.1:0-566 GCF_000696425.1 Galeopterus variegatus
CTTTTTTTGGTCTGGCTTCATTCCCTTAAAATTAAATATATGAGATTCATCCCACTGTATCGCATATGGAGATAACTTATTCACTTTAGTTGCTTTGTGGGTTTTCATGTACAAAATTTATTTATTCTACTGCTAATGAACATTTTGGTTGTTTGTAGTTTGAGGCTATTGTGAACAAAGCTGCTAAGAACATTCTTATATATGCCTTTTGGGGCACATATATATTCATTTCTGTTGGCTATACAACTAGGAATAATATAACTAATTCATAGAGTTGTGTGTTTAGCTAGATAGTAGATATTGCCAAACAACTTTTCAGAGTGGTTATACCAATTTAAATTGTAATAGTAACATTTGGGAACTCCAATTGCTCCACATCTTCACCAACACTTAATATTGTCAGTCTTTTTAATTATAGTTATTCTCATGAGTGTGTATTGGTATCTCATCATGTTTTAATTTGCATTTTCCTGATGACTAAGATACTTTTTCATGTATTTATTTACCATTTCGAAGTACTTTTTGTGAAGTGCTTGTTAAAGTCATTTGTCATTTTTCTATTAGAT
>NW_007878200.1:0-566 GCF_000696425.1 Galeopterus variegatus
CAGTGATCTAATAGCCTTTTAAAAACTGACCATGAAAGATTATCTTCAAATGTTAGTTGTTCCTCTCCTCATTTCAGCTAATCTGAACATACCTAGTCTCTCTGAGAAATGGCTTCACCTCTCTGTATTTCTCTGGACTTCTTAGGAACCTCTTTATTCCTTTATTTTTTTCCCCCATCCCCTTTAAACCATGAACAGTCTTCCAGGAGGTAGAGTGTATACATACCCCAACCCCCAATAGAATTCTAAACCCTTGAAAAGACTGTGTGTTTCCCCTCAAACTCTCAGTGTCATTCAATAGTGGCTTAGACAAGATTTTGGTTCATCTTATCAGTCTCAACCTCCAAAAACAAAATCGAGGATTCAACTAAGAAAATCTGCAGTGATTGTTTTGAAGATTACTTATCTCTCCCTTCAATGGACAAAGAGAGACTGACGTGTATCTCCAATCCATTTTCACTCCTTGAGCAAAGACAGCACATGAGTTCTAAGCAGCAGACACACGGTGAACACACAGTGCAGGCCAAAACCTCCAGACACAAGTGCTGGCTCAGCTGTCTACCTGG
>NW_007878201.1:0-566 GCF_000696425.1 Galeopterus variegatus
GGAAGGGTTTTGGCCAATGTTGTGGATGCTCCCCTCTCTCTTGGGGTGATTGGCCCTCAGCTGCCCTTCCCAGACCTGCTGAAACCGGGTACACTCGGGACTCTCTCCTTTTGCTGTTTCAGACCAACATATCCAACATCTGCCTCAATTCAGGGTGAGTCAGCGGGTCCATCCTGTCTCGTCTTGGGTTCCCCTGACTCTGTCTCACTCTCACTCTCATTCTCAAAGCCCCAGCACCTGGCTGAGGGAACTCTTCTCATGCCCCACAGCTTTTGAAGGACACCTCATTAGCAGGTCATGGCTTTTCTCTAGAAAAGAAGGTGGACAACAGAGAGGACGCTCTTTGTTGTCATGCTTCTTCTACCAGGACTGACTGCCCTTTCTTGCCCTCTAAATGTCCTCATGATCCAAACCTCCAGGCTCTATGCCCTCAGGCTGTCTCCTGGTCAATTTCTTGGCCTCCAGAGAGACATTGAACCTAAACGTCATTGAACCTACTGTACTGTGTGCTCTACACCTCTGGGCTGTCTCCTGGCCAATTTCTCAGCCTCCAGAGAGACACTAAA
>NW_007878202.1:0-566 GCF_000696425.1 Galeopterus variegatus
AGTGAATATCTTTTCTAAAAAATATATTATATTTATTAGGGTTTTTTTGTTTTGTTTTGGGGTTTTTTGTTGTTGTTGTTGTTGTTGTTGTTGTTGTTTCTTTTTTTGCGGCTGGCCGGTAAGGGGATCTGAACCCTTGACCTTGGTATTACAATACCACGCTCTAACTAACTGAGCCAACCAGCCAGCCCTAAATTTATTAGTTAGCATTGCTCATGGGAGAAATTTGCTGGACTCTTCCCCAACATCCCACAGCTCACGCAACTGGCTGAGCCCTTGGACAGGGTCAAGGTGCCCACCCCCAGAGGGGTTTTTACCTCCAGCAGAGGCAGGACCTTCAGAGGAGCCAAGCTGGTAAGAAAACACCTGCTTTATAAAGTTAAACACAAAAGTCCCCAAGGCTGAGCAGACATTGGATCCCGAAAGAACACCTTTTTTGGGGAGGCAGGGGTGGGTGGTCAAGTGTGGAGATGCGCTGGAGCCGTCAGGACCAGCTCACAAGAGTCCACAGTGACATCTCCCAGCTCTGTGCTAGTGACATCAAGCTGGGAGCCTGAAATTGGGCA
>NW_007878203.1:0-566 GCF_000696425.1 Galeopterus variegatus
CAGGCTTCAGATAAGACTGCTGGCCTTTGGCTGGTAGGAAAAGGGAGTCACATATTCCTTATGTTGATGGTGGAGTCAAGCCCACTGCATCCTTCATTTTTTTATTGCAGTGCCAAAGAAATCCTCAGAACACCCTTGAGCTCTGAGAGTTGGGAGGAACCCTGGGGAACCAGGTGCTTCAGGTGCAATTGGCCATCCCCAGCCTTTACATTTCTCTGCGTGCTGCTGCCAATATCCCATCTTGCCCATTCTCCTCCTTCAATGCTCAACCAGCACTAACAGCCACCTTGTCAGTCCCTTTTGCCTGGAAACCATAAGGCCAAATACCGTCATGTTTTTGAGCTCCGTTTCAATGAGTTACTGCATGAAGCCCTGATCTCCAGGGTCAGTTATTCTCAGTCTCCAATTGCATATGGTTTTGCATGTTTCCCTTTTTGATCCATTTTTGAATTCTGAAACTCTTCGAAATTCAGAAATCCTCTATGGTTTAAATTTTATCTCTAACTATTTTCTTCTGCTTTGTGCTTTAACTGAAACCTGACTCCCATTAAGGTATGCCTCACCTA
>NW_007878204.1:0-566 GCF_000696425.1 Galeopterus variegatus
CATGGCTGCTTTTATGCTGTAAGGTCAAAATATTTACTATCCAGGCCTTTACAGAAAGAGTTTACTGATCCCTGGTCTAAGCAAACAGCATTTAAAAAAAATCTAGATCGTCATTCTTTGCTCCCGACTCTCCTTAAAGCGGTCGCAGGCTGTGGCCTCCACCACCGCACCTGCTCACAGCCCTCGAGATCGGACCCGGGCAGTGTCTGCAGCCTGAGCTGCAACTTCCAGCGGTTTTGTTAGAGGGCCTGGGGGCTCTTTTTGTCTTGGGAGCTCTGATCCTGAGACTCAGCCTCAGCACAGGTCAGCCGAAGGCCTCGATCTGCACATTCGTCATCTAAATCGCGCTCCGGCCCCAGCCGGGCCTCCCCTCAGATCACAGTAACCAGGAGGGAAAATGAATTAACCTCAAGTTTGACAAACAAAGTCCTTGTTGTGACACTTCTGGAAGACAATGCCACTTGTTTCTCAAAATTAGAACTGCCCACCGGGTCCCAGCACCCGCAAGGGGCAGCAGACATCAGCGTCCCGCAATGACACACCCATCTTGGCTGTGCTGTGGTGCC
>NW_007878205.1:0-566 GCF_000696425.1 Galeopterus variegatus
TCCCACCTCTCCTGCTTTAATTGGGCCAGTGATCTCATTTATTTATTTATTTATTTATTTATTTATTTATTTATTTATTTATTATTTTTTTACCTAGTTTGTTTCAAAAATTTTAATTATCTTCCTGATTGTTGAAGGCATTTGAGATTTCAACATGTACTTTGAATAGAAAAAGAGGTAAAGCGCAAGAAAAAAGGCACATTGAAAGTTAGAGGACTTGGCTTTTTAACTACGTTTAGTACAACTGTGTGTCTTTGAGGAATTCACTGGAAATCTCTCTCATTAACTGTCAAACAATGAAGTGTAAGATCATCGGTATGGCCCCTTGTGGTTCTTTGCAGCCTTGAATATCTCCAAAAATCTTTTTAAACATTAAATTCCATAAAATTCAAATACATTTCTAGATAATTTTGATATGTGCCATTTAATCATTAAATAATAAAACCTTAATGTACCCACCAGTAAAACATATAACAGTAGTTGTTCTTTGATATGTGCCATTTAGTCATTAAATAATAAAACCTTAATGTACCCACCAGTAAAACATATAACAGTAGTTGTTCAAC
>NW_007878206.1:0-566 GCF_000696425.1 Galeopterus variegatus
TATTTCAGTTTCTTATGTTCAGCTATTATTTCATCAGTATTTTGAAATATAATTTTAGGTTACAGCATTTTTTATTTTAGTACTTGGAAGATATTCCTCAACTGGGTTCTAACGTATAGTTTTCTGACAAGAAGTCTGCTGTCATTCTTATCTTTTTCTTTTGACTGGTGAAGGGATCGCAACCTTGCAACCCTCGGCACAGTGTGGTCTGCACCACGCTCTGCACCGGCCATCCCTATAGAGGATCCGAACCCGTGACCTCAGAGCTACCAGTGCTGCACTCTCCCGAGTGAGCCACGGGGCCGGCCCATTCTTATCTTTTTTTCCTCTGAATATAACGTACCTTTTTCTCTTGCTGTTTTAAGCATTTCTCATCAAAAGATTTAAGCCTTGTATAGTTTTCTTAATTTTGCTTATGGTTGGGGTTCATTGAGATTCTTGGATCTCTGTGTTTACAGTTTTCATCAAAGTTAGAAAACATGGACATTATTCTTTACAAATAATATATATATATATATTCTGTTTTTCTTTCTGTCTCTTATCTTTCAGGGTCTCAAATTACACAT
>NW_007878207.1:0-566 GCF_000696425.1 Galeopterus variegatus
AATTAATTCACCCACATACACACACAAAAAAAAACCCGGGGGGGTGGGGAAGAAGATATAAAAACTATACTTTTATGAAGTTGTTAAAAAATATTTTTTGATCAGTAATTTTATTCAGAGTGGTTAACAGAAACAGAGCAATTAAAATGAGGGACAATATCTGTAGCAGATTTTGAGATGATGAACACAATGATGTTGATGATGATGATTTCTGTTAACAATTGAAAAATGCTTCCTACTTTCTAGACATTGTGAAAAGCATTTCACATACATCACCTTGTGCAGTACTTTCATTTATCTGTGAGGTCACTACTGTGTAATCAGTGTTTCAAGTGATCTGAGTAATCTAAAACCAAACTTTTCTACAAAATGTGTATGCTTAGAATGTAGAAAGTGATCATGCATAAATTGAGGACAAAATTGGCTTATTTCAGGGTTTTTTTTCCCCCCTCTCTTAAATTTTTATTTTTATTGAAATAGTTGATTATACATATTTGTGGGGTACGGGTGGACTATCAGTATTTGTGGACAATATATGGTGATCCAATCAGGATAATTAGTGTATT
>NW_007878208.1:0-566 GCF_000696425.1 Galeopterus variegatus
ATAGCTCAGTAGCAATAAACATTCCTATTCTCCAAATTTCCCTTTATTTATTTATTTATTTATTTATTTATTTATTTATTTCACTAATAATTTTATCAATAAATTATACCACAAAGGGATTTTGTGCAGTCCTTTACCACTCTCTAGAATAACCTTTTTTCTGGGCATGAGAGGAATCTCTCTCCCCAAACCCTTTTGGGGATCATCCTTCTCTTTTGGCTCCTGCTGAGTCCAACAACCTCAGGTCTGTGCTCCAGGGAGTCAGATGTGGTTGTGAGCAGGACAGCATTTCTATGTTCTGCTCTGGCCAAGGTTTTCCTCCACATTGAGACAGGGTCACTCCAACTGTTGTTAGCCCCACAAACCTCATGCAGGGTAAAAAGGCCTTTTGTCTCCTTTACATCCTAAGGCAGAACACCATAATGAAGACTGTCTCAACATAAAGAAGCAGGGGAAGGCAGAAGAATCCTGACTGTTAGACGTGGAGGCTGAACTTTTCTTGTATCTCTTCAGAACTGTACTTTAAAAAATATAAAAATATGACACCTAGAAGAATGGCCATAAAT
>NW_007878209.1:0-566 GCF_000696425.1 Galeopterus variegatus
GACTGTGACAACACCTCCATTGCCTCAGCAGCTGGTGCCTATCCTGAGATAGGAGAGAGTCCGTCTCCCCAAACTGCACATAGAGCACACCACTCCTCCCATGAGTTCTGCCTTTTGCACATCCTGAGACCAAGTCTCATCACTAGGTCTTTTTGCTATCACCATGCAAGCTATCAGGTTGCAAGATTGCTACTGATGCCTTGGATTCCTCCACATGTAAACACTGTGTTGTGTTCACTATCTTCTGATACACTAAAGTCTCTGTGATGAAATCAGCCAAAGCATTTCCAAGGTTGCTGCCACCCTGATGGTGCTGGTGTCACCATTTTCTTTGGCTGTCTCTCAAAGTCACAGCATACTTAATTGTAGAGAATTTATTTCCTCGACTTTTGGAATAATCTCTCTTACACTAGTTCTCAAGTTCCCAAGGAAATATTTCTGTATGAATTATGTCTTTAAATGTTACGCATTATACTCACCATCCCAAATCCCATTTACTTCCCCGTGACTCAAAGTCCCTGGAGACCAAACTAGATCTATTCTAAATTCTCAGGTTTTTCTCTTTC
>NW_007878210.1:0-566 GCF_000696425.1 Galeopterus variegatus
TGTTCAAATTGGTTTGATTGTATTTTGTTTAGGGTGTTTGCATCAGTATTCATCAGGGATATTTATCTGTAGTTTTTTTTTTTTTTCATGTATTATCTTTGATTCTGGTAACAGGGTAATGTGGCCTCATAAAATCAATTTGAAAGTGATTTGTTTTTCAACTTTTTCTATTCAAATTTTTGGAAGTTTGAATATTAGTATTAATTCTTCTTCAAATGTTTGGTAGAATTCTCCAGTGAAGCCATCTGGTCCTTGGCTTTTCTTTGTGGCAAGGGTTTTGATTACTGATTCAATCTCTTAACTAGTAATGGGTCTGTTCAGATGTTTTTACTTCTTCATGATTTAATCTTGATGGGTTGTATATTTTTAGATGTGCATCTATTTCTTCTAGTTTATCAAATTTGTTGGCACGCAGTTGTTCACATTAGTCTCTTATGATCCTTTATATTCCTGTGGCACCAGTTGTAGTGTCTCCTCTTTCATTTCTGAGGTCTGTCATTTGAGTCAGCTTTTCTTCTTAGTTAGTCTAACTAAGGGTTTGTCAATTTTGTTGACCTTTTCAAAAA
>NW_007878211.1:0-566 GCF_000696425.1 Galeopterus variegatus
ATAGGAATTTTTCAGCTCCATTATAATCTTATAATACCACCATTGTATATGTGGTTGGTTGTTTACCGGAACATTATGTGGTGTGTGACTATATAAAATGGCATAGTATTTGAATATAACCTATGCATATCCTCCTGTATACTTTAAATCATCTCTAGATTACTTATAATCTCTAATATATTCCAAAGTCAGGGGTTCAGATCCCTGTACACCCAACCACACACACACACTCAAAAAAAAAAACAAAAAAAAAAAACTACAATGTAAATGCTGTGTAAATAGTTGTTATACTGTATTGTTTAGGGAATAATGAAAAGAAAAGTCTGCATGTTTAGTAGATGCAATGTGATTTTAGTGCTGACTGCTGACGCCACCTGCTGTAAGAAATCATTCACTCCCTGAAATCTGTGTTTCTTATACAGCTTGCCCTATGGTTAAGATGTAATTGGTCAGTGAGGTTACATAGGAATCAACATTGTAGGCAAGGCACAAAATGACACTGGCCGTATACACCCTCTAACAGCTACTTTTCAAGGTTTTATAGGTGTTCTTTGGTGGTGTTAGAC
>NW_007878212.1:0-566 GCF_000696425.1 Galeopterus variegatus
CTTGTTTTTCTACTGGTCTTTGTTGCAAAATTCCCCCAAAGACCCAACTATGCTCACTGCCTCTCATTTCCTTCTCTGCCTTCTGTAATCCATGCCTCTCAGGTTTCTTCCCCCTGACTCCTCCAGATTTCTTTGGTCCAGGACACCAATGACCTTCCCTCTGCCAAGTGCAATGGTCAACACTCAGCCCGTGTCCACTTGACCCTGTGCAGCATTTGACCCAGGTGAACATGCCCCTCTCCTTGACGACCCTCGATCACTCCCCAGGACACCACTCTCTCTTTCCCTTCCTTCCTGGCTGCATCTGCACAGCTCCTTTTCTGCTCCTCTTCATGACCTTACAATTTTGGAAATCCCCAAGATTTAGTCTGTAGCATCTTTTCCTCTATTTATACAGCTTTCATTTTTAACGTGATCTCATCCGGTTCATGACTTTAATACATTTGTAAGTGTAGGATCCCTTAACTTTTATCTCTAGCCTTAACAGTCTCTTGAACTTCAGTCCCACATACTCAACTATCTATTCAACTCCCTGTCTGGATATCAAATTAGCATCTCAAACTTAA
>NW_007878213.1:0-566 GCF_000696425.1 Galeopterus variegatus
GTGGTATCCAGAAGAGCCTCCCAGGTGTTCTGCCATCTCTCCTCTCCTACATTCTCTTCTCTTTGCTTGAACGCTGGTGTCCCCAGATTCTGTAAAGGACTCAAAGCATTTCTCACTCTGCATATTCCCTGAGGAATTGCACCCCTCTCAGGTCACTACCATCCTCCTCAAATTTTAGTTTCCTCCTCAAATGTGTCCAGTCTCTTATGGCCCTGGGTTTTTCCATCTGCTTGGAACTACAGCCTTCACATCCTGCTTAAACGTCGCCTCCTTCAGGAAGCCCTCCCTGCCTTCCCAAGTATGTTGTCTGCGTGCTAAGCGCTAGCAGAGCACTCTGTATCCCCCCTACTGTCAAATTCATCTTGCGTCTGTTATGACAAATTCAGATCCTGCACCATACTTTAAAGTTAGTCTGGTAGTCACTCTGTTTTACTTGTAAAACAATTTCACAATGAGGAAATAGGCCTTTTATTAGGTTCCAGGTCTTAAGAGAATATGCATCTATGTTGAATTATTACACTAAATGATGTCGAAATGGGTTAATACCAAGAGTGGCGGCCGAAATC
>NW_007878214.1:0-566 GCF_000696425.1 Galeopterus variegatus
ATCACCAATACCTCTGCCCCGTCCTGTGCAGGTCGTGAGTCAGGGAGTTGAAAAAGATCCTTGGAGCTGATGGCAGGGTAGACATGCTTTACTCCCATGCGAGCTCTGCCAGCCAGCGGTTCAGAGCCGCTGTCTCTTATACTGAAAGTACACAACGATGGCAATAAACCAAGGAGTATATGGGTGTGTATGTGCAGCGACACCCCTCTTATACAACTTGTTTACAGCAAATGTGCTGAATCATACCCAGCTGGACAGGAGGCGAGGGGGCCTGACTATACTAACTCCATTTTCCTCACAGTAGGCCACGCAGCACTGATTTAATGGGTTTTTCTTCTCCCTTAACTATGCCTTGTCATTACACTGCGTTTCTTCAAGAATAGAATCATGTTACAAAGGTCCAGGTAAATTGGGATTTCCTTTTTTTCCTCCTAACATTAGTGTTCCTATTCTCAGAAAGTGGACACATCCTAATTGCAGAAATGAAAAGAACATACTCAGGAAAGTTAAGAGATTGCTTTATTCCACAAAAATAGAATTTGAACAGATTGGGCAATGATTATGAG
>NW_007878215.1:0-566 GCF_000696425.1 Galeopterus variegatus
GGGAACATGCATCAGAGACGTCACACATTGTGCAACTCTGCCGGGCAGCCCAGCCAGGGAGGGCTGGAGCAGACCCAGGGCGCCTGCTTCTGGCCTCTCCTGCTTCCTGGGAGCAAAGGCTCCTGGTGCTGCCAGGCTGTGTGGCAACAGTGCAAAGTACATGCCTGGGCCTAGTGGGAGGCTATCGCTTTTATTTTAATGTGTGACCATCTATCTTCCCTCTGAGTATTTGAGCCTAGTGATTCAGGATAGAAAGAACAAATCACACATGTGCTGCCTGCTTCCTTCCTCTTAGGCGATTAAAAACACTTCCAACAATTGAAATAATATTTGTTACAAAGAGATTAGGAACACCTTCATAGCCCATTGTGAAAGCTGATAGACATCTCTCTAAATACCACCAGCCAGAGTTTCTGGATATGTACTTGGTGTTCTAAAATGCCTAGAGGCTGGAGTCAGGCCAGCTGATAACCAGGTGAGTGGCTTTTTTCTCCTCCCAGTACACACATTAGTCATATTTGCATGACCCACTATACCTCCCACACCTGCCCCCGCCCCGCCCCCCC
>NW_007878216.1:0-566 GCF_000696425.1 Galeopterus variegatus
ATTTGTTTCCTATTTTGACCATTTCAGAAATTTCTTAAAAGATGCTTGTTGGAAACTCACCTAGCTTTATTTTCCAATAAATGCAAAATTATATTGAAACATTTCTAAGATTTAAAGGTTGAAAACATAATTATTTGCCTATGGAATGATCAAATAGCTTGATAAATAAATGGAATAAATGTTTTTAGAAGCTACAGTAATTACCAAAACGAATACAAAAAATTAAGATTTGTGCACTGGTGTTAGAGATTACTGGATTTAAATATGCCTGTTGTTAAAGTTTATAGAAGGTCATTTGTTTGCACTGAGCTCATGCATGAAGAGCTCAGCAGATCAAACCAAAATGGAGTTCCTCATGCTAAAGTTCCTCATCACCAAGCTGAATCTAAATAACTTACCTACCCTTTATAAGAAAGTTCCCTCTGCTTTCACTTCTGCTTTCACCTTTACTAGGAGATTAACTTTGAAACTAAAAATCCACTTTCTGTTCTCTGTTTCTGCTTTGCACACCTTTTTACTTTCTATGAAACCAACAACCTCTTTACAGCTCATCAGAACACTCATTC
>NW_007878217.1:0-566 GCF_000696425.1 Galeopterus variegatus
ACACCATTATCAGAAGCTGTTAGCTACTTTGAAAGATAATTTGTGCCTGGAAATTATTGAGAGAAAGTATATGAATTGAGACTAGATCCTAATGCTCATTTTTTCTGGTTGAGGAACAGGATTACGAAGGGTCAAGAACCAGGTGGTATATTCTCACCTACAATTGTCATTTTTAAAACTCGTAAAAATTTGGAAATGTCATGCCTTTAAAATGCCTATTGTGTGGGGAATTGGGTTGGAGGGGCAGCAGATAAACACAGAAAGGCTGGCAGAAACTCATCTGAGTCAGGTAAAATCTTAGACCCCTGAAAGGCCAGGCATGTTTAGATTATAAAAAGTGGAAATCAATCCATTTGTCATGTCTATTATCAAAATTTTGTGGTAAGTCAACAAATTGACTCAAATTTTCTGTGGGTGAATGAACATTTAGTTGGTTGAAGAAAACAAACAAATCTTTTTCTTTTCCTGTGATAGACAACATGCTCATCCCTATCATTTTTCTTTTCATTTTTTTTTTTTTTTGTCTTTTTCGTGACTGGTAAGGGGATCGCAACCCTTGGTGTGGT
>NW_007878218.1:0-566 GCF_000696425.1 Galeopterus variegatus
TCAGCCAGTGAGTGGGAACCGGTCTCCACATGGGATCCGAACCCTCGGCAGGAGCGCTGCCACGCTCCCAAGAGGCGCACTCTCCAGTGTGCCACCGGGCCGGCCCCTCACTTATATTTAAATTCAGAATGCATCTGGTTCACAAAGGAACCTCAGGAACACTTTATTCAACAAGTGTTTACTGAGCACCTACTATACACTAGGCATTCTATCTCTGAGGATTTAAAAATCAGTAAGACCCAGCCCCTGCTTATAGTCCAGAGAGTGAGCAATAGATACAAGAAAAAAATTACAATTTTGTGCACAATTACAGTGCACCCTAATAACGAGTATAACAAATACCTAAGTTGTATTTGCTTCTCCTAAGTTATTAACTGTGTGTGTGACCCTGAGCCTTGGGTTTTCAAATTTAAAAAAGAAGCATTCAGGGCCGGCCCATGGCTCACTTGAGAGAGTATAGTGCTGAAAACACCAAGGTCAAGGGTTCAGATCCCTATAAAGGGACGGCCGGTTAGCTCACTTCAGAGAGTGTGGTGCTGACGACACCAAGTCAAGGGTTAAGATCC
>NW_007878219.1:0-566 GCF_000696425.1 Galeopterus variegatus
AACCGACAAACAGCACAGACCTGCAGCGTACAGACTGACCGCAGCCCGGTCAGCTCCGAGGTCTCGCCAGGCAGGGGTGTGCAGGCCCTGCTCCAGCCAACTGAGCTGTACGTTTATCCTATCAGATATGTTCATCCTCAAATCTATGCTGGCCAGTCTCATATTATGTCATTTTATTAAATGTTTAAATTAGAAAACAGTACATGGTAAAAGAGAAAAAGTTCTTGTCTGTGAAACTTAGGACGAATGCTTTGGAAATACTAGATGGAGGTGAGTCACTAAATAACACTGCTCTTGAATTAGGAGTGGGTGAGACTCCAGGAAAAGCCTGGAGAAGGGACAAGGAGTCATACAAATCTAGAAATGTTTCGCTCTCAAATTGTCTTGCATGTATCTTTAAGCTCTATATCCGCTTTATAGAGAGTAAAACTGGAAATCATTTCTGTCTGTGATGTAAGTGTGATCTTTAAAGAAGAAACTCTAACCAATGGTTAAATATTCAAAAAATATATCTTGACCCTGTTAGATAATTTTCAGGAAAAGATCAAATCATGACTTTCATTCAA
>NW_007878220.1:0-566 GCF_000696425.1 Galeopterus variegatus
ATGAACGTAGCATAATTTTCAATACAAAACTGGATGCATATATCATTTCTAATATTTTGTCAATGGTCATCACTGTGTTTATCATCTCTGTTTTCCCCTTAGAATATGTTTACTGAATGTGAATTGATGGATCAAAATGTGATTATTGTAAGGCATTTAATATATATTGAAAAATTATCCAGCAAAAAATTAATATCACATGCACATTATATTTTTAAGATTATCTTAAAATTCTTGCCAGTTTTCTACTATAAGCCACTGATGTAAGTATATGGGGATCCTTGGTAGATAATGAAAAACAGTCACAAGATGTTCTCTTGTCTCCTAATAGAGTGTGCCAACAGATTTCTGAACAATTTTTTGAGCTAAGAATTAGGAAAGCTCATTTAAGGTTAGATGAGGAGAAATTCAATATACCTTCAGAATGAGGCAGTTCCAGTGACATAACTACACTGCCCATTCTTTTTAAATGTAAAAGAAAATGAAGTAAGAATGAGCAGCAGTGGCTGTCTACTGTCGTTCATTAGCTGATACTTAGATTGAATTGCTTTAATTATGTAAATGCA
>NW_007878221.1:0-566 GCF_000696425.1 Galeopterus variegatus
ATATGCCAAATATACATCTATTTTAGTATGTGGATTATAACTAAATGCACTGGAATTTCACTATTTCCTAATGTGCTTTTTCATTCTAAAGAAAACAATTTTATTGGTTGAATTCAGTAGCAAAAATGTATTTGTCTCAATGTGGTTTTGATTTGCATTTCCCTAATGCTGAGTGATGTTGGTCATTTTTCCATGTCTGTTGGCCACTTGTGTGTCTGTCTTTGAGAAATGTCCATCAGTGGATGACTGGATAAGGAAAAGGTGGTATACACACAATGGAATACTACTCAGCCATAAAAAAAGAATGAAATTCTGCCATTGACAGCAACATAGATGAACTTGGAGAAAATTATAGTAATTGAAATAAGCCAGGCACAGGAAGAGTAATTCAGCACATCCTCACTCATAAGTGAGACCTAAAAAAAATAAACAAATAAAAAAGATAGATACAACAGTCACAATAATGCATTGAACTTTCAAAAGGAGAGAACAGAATGGAGGTTATGGGGAGGGGGTGGGGATAGTTAGCAAGAAATTGGCAAAGGGCCACAAAGAATTATTACATT
>NW_007878222.1:0-566 GCF_000696425.1 Galeopterus variegatus
AAAAAAAGTGGTATTAAATATGGCTGTTCAAATTAGAAAAGCAGAAAACAGAGTTAAAATTTCTAAATCAAAATGGCTTTCTTAGTGATCATACTATCATATGTCAAAATATACAGGGAACACAAGATAGAGACATATGTATAATAAAAGTAAATTTGAAGCTACCTAGAAATAAAGGAGAATAAAATCTCTTCAGATGACTAGTGATTTAAAAGGTAATGCATTAACACTAAATTTTCTCATATCCTCTAAAATGTTATGTATTAAAAGTTTTAATGCCACAATTATTGGCTCCCATATATTCTAGTCTTTATTTTTTGGCCATAAATCATATAATAATCTACTAATAACTTATTCTATTCTCCTTTCTCGGATGATTTGCTCTTCACTTATTTCACGCAAACCTCAGTCATCTCCTCATCTTACTTCGAGCCTGCCTCTGGCTACAATTATCTCAGCCGTGTCTCACCTCAGTTCAGGTAAATTAAACATGGTGGGCAAAGTTCACCAATAGCACTTAGCATGAGCAAAATCCTACTTTGGGCAAAATAGCAGAAAATATGCAG
>NW_007878223.1:0-566 GCF_000696425.1 Galeopterus variegatus
ATGATTGCTGCCCTTATTATTTCTGAAGTCTTCGTTATTCTGTACTAGACAGCTAACCACCGTCACTGCGAATTCTATTAGTTTAACTCTCAGGGGACAACCCAATTTCCAACTCCTCAGGGGTTTTTCGCCTCTATCATATCGTAGGGCGAAAACACTGTTTCACTTTTTCAGACATCGGGAAATTGTTTTTAAATACATACATGCAACTTTATTGGCTTACAGATTGTTTTTTAGTGAGTGATTTATTCTCCTAAGAAGATTTGAGGGAGGAAGTGGACCGTTTATAGGAGAAGGAGGAGGAAATAGGTGAAGATCTACTAGATAAAACAAGCAAGAGGAATTAGACTGAATTTTAATTCAAAATAAAGACTGAACTTTCCTTCCGCATCTCAATCATGATGAATTGTCCCTCCTCTCCTCCAAATGGAGAGGTGGCTACTCTTGTCTTATGCACAAAGTAGCCTTTAGGACCTGTTAAATCATCACAGAAAAGGGGGGGGAGGAGGAAAAGCACCCGAGAGTGGAGGGTAACTCTACCTTTCATGAGGCACATCATATTAATT
>NW_007878224.1:0-566 GCF_000696425.1 Galeopterus variegatus
TATCAGGGAGGAAAAGAGACCTGCTTAATCAGTGGCAGAATAAGGCTAGACCCTAGGTCCACGGGGCTGCCTAACCTGAAGTCATGCCTACTTACTCCTTAGTACCGGATGGACCCAGCCATCTCATGCAACTGCAGCTTTCTTCTTGTGCGAAGAGGGGAGGATCCGAGGAGGTCTGCTGCTGTAGAGTTCCTGCTAACATACATCCCTTGCACGTCTTCATATCCTCCGAGAGATGCTAAATGGAGACCAGGATAGCCACAGGTCATTCAATAATTTCATTTTTAGCTGTTGTTACAGATTCCTCCTCTCCTTATGTGGCTTACAAGAAGGCAAAAATAATGCAGATGTGACTGTTCAGATTTGATCTCTTTTCTTTCCCTTCCTCTGGCAGGCAGGCTAGAAAGCAGTGGTATCCAGAAGTAAAATGTGCCAATAATTCATAGCTGGATAAATCTGTTTTTGAACTGTACCATGACCGTGAATTAAAATTAGCACTTGCTCCGAGCTCTTTATAGACCAGGTGTTCTGCTAAGTGCTTTATATAGATTAATTCGTGTAATTCT
>NW_007878225.1:0-566 GCF_000696425.1 Galeopterus variegatus
TTCTTATGCTATGTAAAGGAAGAAAATACATTTCTACTGTTCAACTATTTGAGACAATTAAAATGTTTTTCCTGGGGCCGGCCTGGTGGCGCACTGCTCTAGTGCACCGCTTGGGAAGCGCGGTGGCGCTCCCGCCGAGGGTTCGGATCCCACAGACAGACCGGTTCCCACTCACTGGCTGAGTGAGGCGCGGGGGCGGCGCCGAGGTTTGCAATCCCGTTGCCGGTCCCCGGTCCGGTGCGGGGGCGACACTGGGGGTTGCGATCCGTTGCCGGACGTGGAAAAAGACAAAAAAAAAAAAAAAAAAAGTTTTTCCTTAGTTTTTGGTTTTCCAGAGTAAATAAGCCATTTAAAAATATTAGTCATATAAAGTGAGTTTATACCTAAATATCAACTTAGATTTCCTTTGACCACATTCACTTGTTTATCCATCCATTTTTCTATCCATTAAGTAATCTATCCATCTGTCTCACTATGCATTCATCCAAAGAGCCAGCCTTTCTAGACACATTGACAGAACGTCTATAAAAGTCCAGATTAAGTGAATAAGCATGCTAATTAACGGG
>NW_007878226.1:0-566 GCF_000696425.1 Galeopterus variegatus
GTTGTTAATTACTTTAGCATGTCATATAGTTAAAGTTTGAAAATAATTTTGATTTACCTTACAGCAAGCATCTCCAGTTAAATATACAATTGCATATGTCACATACTGAGAGAAACTTACCTTAATGAAGGAACACACAAATTCTCTCTCTCTCTCTCTCTCCCTCCCTCCCTCCCTCCCCTTAAGAGTAGCATTTATTTGCACTATATACAAAGATTCATACATTCATCTTTCATTTTCTTTTGTAGAAACTGCACATTTAAATCTGCAAGTACTATCCAAAAAATAAGATGATTTCCTAGATGTAACAACATCAATAAAACCAGGCCCTGGGAAAGTAAAAACATCTATTACAAGCAGAATAGATTTTTGAACTGTTTATGAAGAAATGCTTCTCAAAAGTAAGCAACATAGTGCTTTTCTTAGATATTTTTGCCACTACATAGGGACGTTTTGTTACTAAAATCAGAGAACTTATTTTAACAATGAATTTTATGTAAATACTCCTCAAAATCATCCAATTAACTGATTTTAAAAGCCCACTGAAACCATAACATGCTATGAAC
>NW_007878227.1:0-566 GCF_000696425.1 Galeopterus variegatus
TGGCAGGGATCCACTGAAAGACTTTAAGTAAGGGACAAAATGGATTAGGTTTGTATGTTAGAAAGATGACACAAAAGGCAAATAGTGTAGAAGAGGGGTTACTGACACCAGGCAGTAAGAGTGGCATAGAGAGAAGTGGGTGGATTTCAAGAGTTATTTAGGAAGCAGTGTCTCAGGACTTGACTTCTTTCCTGTTCTGTTCACTGACCCTCTTTTCCTATAGCCATCAGAGGGAACATTTGACAATGATTCCCTGGTTTCTAGCTTGAGATAAAGAACAGCTATGTCTTGATTTTACACCTATATACACTCCCATTTTCCACATTTACCACATTATTTAATAACTATGTGAACTTGTCTGATTCCCCAACAGACTGTGAGCAACTTGATCTGCAAGACCTCTTTCTTTTTTTAAACCTTGTCCAACTTTTTATAGTCTTTCCTTATGAAAGTGCTTCACACACCGAATGTTCTTGATAAAGTTTTGCTAAACAGATGAAGAGAGCACAGCTCCGAGCTCCACATTGAATGGGGGGCACAGAATCTACTAGAGACATTTGGGAGTT
>NW_007878228.1:0-566 GCF_000696425.1 Galeopterus variegatus
TCCTCTCCCTGGAATGTTCTTCGCCCAGACACCTGCAGGGTCCACTCCCTGTTCTTTCTCGCTGCTGTCCCTGACCCCCTCCCTCTTACTCTGCTCTCCTTTTTATTTCTTTTTTTCCTGGGTGCGATCTTCTGCTGTGTACTCCATTTTTCACATATTTTCTTAATTCTCCTGCCCGTAGAAAGTAAACTCCGTTAGGGCAGAGCTTTCTGTCTGTCTGTGTTCTTGGTGCTGAAATGCTGCCTGGCGGGGAGTAGGTGCTCAGCACACGTGGCATGAGTGAGTACTTTTCCCTTTTTTTCGTTTCCTTATTTTTATAAAAGTGATGTATGTACAGACGATAAAATCGAGTGGGCGAGTGCAGCCGGTGGCAGAAGGCCCGTCTGGGGACTGTGCCCCACTGGTCCTGCTGCACGGCACGCTTGTCAGCTTTTCGGTTTTTCTGCTGTTGCCTCCGTGAGCCTGAGTGGCGAGCTTGCAGCGCTGGGTCTGCTTGGCGGGTGGGCCCCACCGTGAAAGGCTGCGTGAGAACGTCCCTCCCAGGAGAACATTCCCAGGTCACAGGC
>NW_007878229.1:0-566 GCF_000696425.1 Galeopterus variegatus
TTCTTAACTGCTGTTAGGGCAATTTGGTGGTCCAGGCAAAAACAGGCAGGAAGTTGCCTTATGCACAAGGCAGAAAGCCTCTGATGGTCAAAGTGGGTCACTGCAGGGTCTCAATGCATGTCTAGTGTATGGAAGACCACCCTCCTCTCCCTTGGTCCCACCTCCCTCACTCAGCTACCAGCAAGGCCCTCAGCTAATATGTCTCTTGGAAGGCCCTAGATCTATTTCAAGAGCTGGGTCTCAGCTCAGACAAACTCCCCTGGTGCTCCCCACCCTGGATATAATGCCCCTGAACCTTCCCAGGCTGTCCACTTCTGAGTCTTCCCTTTCGCCACCTGAGCCTGGTTACAGAGGTGCCCCATTCCACCTGCAGCTGCTCTCCACTTTGTTTAAGTTGTAGAGGAAAAGCAGAGATCGCCAAATCAAACACAAACATACTCATCCTCCATTATTAAAACCTCCTGAATCTGCATTTGAAACAGGAATAACTACCACGACGTGTCTAATGGCACAAAATGCAGGCGAGAAGGACAAGACACCACCTTGCCCCATGCTAAGCCCTGAGG
>NW_007878230.1:0-566 GCF_000696425.1 Galeopterus variegatus
AAAAAGAGTTTGCACAAGTAGGTGGTAGGAAAATTAAACCATTACAAATTAACCATTAAAAATTTTTTAAAAATTGATAATAGTTGACAATATATTGACATAATCAAATAGCTCCTTTTTAATTGAAAAATACAATGTTAATTTTTTTCATGATAATGCAAATTATTTTAGACTCTGATCAAAACATTTTGTATCGAGTATCTGAAAATGATTAGGCTCTAAGTACATGCATTTTTAAGGCAGTCACTTGGCAGCTAGCTTGGACTTCACTAAAAGCATCCATCAAATCAATTGACACAAGAATCCAAGACAGAGATTCAGGGCTGCTGCCTGGAGTTGAGCACATCAGAAGCCCTCATCTAGGCTCTTCTGCTCGTCACCTCCCTGACACTCACTGCTATCCTTGAAGACCTGAAACAAGAACCCACTCAACAATACTATGGATCCCTGTCTCGGACAGCAGTGTGTTTTGCTGTTGGCAGATCACTCTTTTATGGCATTTAGAATATAATGGCAAAGCAGCAGATGCTGGAAGTCATTCATCAAACTCACTGGCTGCAGAACTG
>NW_007878231.1:0-566 GCF_000696425.1 Galeopterus variegatus
AAAAAAACCTCAGGAATTCTTCCTCCTTAGATAATGAGAGAACAAATTGAAACTTATAATTTAATGTGTTTTATTTTATCCTCATCACATATTTATGGAATATCTAGCTTTGAGCACTGTGATATTCTAGTATACCTTCCAGCATAGCCTGACTCCAAAATGATCACTGAAATAATTGAATGAGCAAAATTTGTGTCTAAGGTTTTTTGATAAAACTAGTTAAAAGTTGGAGGGTGTCAACCAAAAGCAATAATGTTTGTTCTATACTGGTTAAGCTATAATCCTTCTCCATTAAATAACTATATGATAGGGGCAATAATCTGTTAAGATACCTTCTAATCATAATAATTGAAACATATCTTTTGTGTATAAAATAATACTTATATTTCTATTCTCCATGAAAGAAAGGTATACATCTAGTTTATCCTAAGAGATCAATTCATTAAGCTACAGATTATAAAACCAGGGGAGAAGTTCAAAATATTTTCCTCTTTACCCTACTGTTTTAGTTGTAGAATTCAGAAATATTTTTTGGCCCTTGCTGCTTTAAAGAGAAATGCAAACTT
>NW_007878232.1:0-566 GCF_000696425.1 Galeopterus variegatus
TATTAATGTAATGAAAGAAGAGCTACTGAGTATGTATCATAATAGATAACAGGAGAAATGGGTCATCACAACACAATAATTGAGAGAATAAATATCGTGGAATCAGATAGACCCGACTTTGAATCCTAACTTTGTAGATTATTACTCTGTTGTGTTGTTACATATTTAACTACTCTGAATCTTTATTTTAGCATCTGTAAAGTAAACACGTCACTATATGTCTCATAGGACTCTATTGAGGATTTAATTTATTAACATACATAAAGTGTTTCTTATAGTTTTCTAAAACATTTTAGGGGTTTATAAGGTTCCAGCATATTTATAATCATGGTTTTTAAGTTCTGTGATAATTTTGAAAAAAAAAAAATCACTGTCAACATATTCTGCATGAACTAGATGTGAACTTCATAAACAAACATGATCATGGAACTTTTGTTATTTATTTGCTGTCGTGTGTTTGAGGCTGTCTGTAGTAAGTTAAAGTAAAATCATATTGTGGTTCATAGTATAAGTAAAGATTTTACTGTGGTTTAAAATCAGAAAAAAAGTGGAAGAGGTAGGAGACT
>NW_007878233.1:0-566 GCF_000696425.1 Galeopterus variegatus
CCGAGTGAGCCACCGGGCTGGTCCAGAAGAAGAAGCTCTTTCACTGCTGTTATCATTTTGCACCGGGCTGGTCCAGAAGAAGAAGCTCTTTCACTGCTGTTATCATTTTGCTCAGCTGTTACGTTTGCATTTGAAGTCAGGCTCCCGATCAGCAGATCAAGGATTTGTATGCAAATGACTTATCAAGGAAATGCTCCCAGGAGAAACAGGAAGGTTTGTCCAGGCTTAGGCAAGGGGCTGGGCTTTCACACGCCCAAATTAGTTGTTGGCTAAGGGGGGAAGGGGTGTAAACTCCTGGGCACTTCAGTTCTCTGGGCCAAGGGCAGCCCTGAGAAGCAAGCCGGCATGCAGCCCGGTAGACACAGAGCTCACAGATGTGGGAGGTGGGTGCTCAGAGGCGGCAAAGGGGTCCCCAGAGGTCTGAGTGGACAGTCACCAGCATCTGCCATAGTGTGCACTTCAAAACCAGCATCACTGAATGCCACAGGCCTCATAAGCTGTAGATAGCCCAGCCTTGCTGGAAAGTGACCCCTTCGTGACTGCACAGCTTGAGGGGGCAGAGCTGG
>NW_007878234.1:0-566 GCF_000696425.1 Galeopterus variegatus
ATAAGAAGGTATATATGGCTCCTTCAATTCCTATGGTGGAAATATGTCCATTTGCATTTTCGTAGCAACAGTAAAGTACAGAAGATTAAAGTTGAATGCATCCTCTCTTCCCCAATTTCTGCTCCCAGCAAGTCTATCCCCCATCTTTAATCTCAGTGAAAGCCACTCCTATCTTCACAGTTGTTCAAGCCACAAACCCTCTTGTCATCATTAGTGCCTTCTATTTTTTTCCCTTTTATACAGTAAATTTAAATTTTAAAATTTTGAGATGTAGACTCATATAAATTTATAAAAATTAGAAAAGGAAAGGGTGGGTGTATGTTCATATCCTTTCCCTGTTATCAGTAACCTCTACTGAAATATCCTTTCTAATAAACTGAATCTGAATATAGTCAAAATTGAGTACAAAAGTAGTCAAAAGCTGCCCTTTTGAAGATTATCCCCCAAATATGTGGATTACAATTTTTAAAAAAAAGTCTTCACAAAGCTGAGCACACTTTTTAATAAAAAAAAAAAGTGGAGAAACTTAGTAGAAGAAAACTAAGAGACAACATTAGTTAAGCTCT
>NW_007878235.1:0-566 GCF_000696425.1 Galeopterus variegatus
GGGTTCAGATCCCACTAGCCAGCCATCAAAAATAAATAAATAAATAAAATACCAGAATCAGCGACTCAGTTGAAGAAAGCCTTCCAAAGCCATCACTGGTATTGCAGGTAACGACAGTTGGCATTGCTCAAACTTGGACTCTTCTAAGGAATGATTAATTTTTCATTCAAGATAAACTAATAGAGAATCCATTACATGCCATCTTCTGTGCTTGCTGCCGGGAAATAACAAATTCTATGGTCTCTGTCTTCTAGCAGTAGCAACACCAGGAAGAAACGTGATCTCCCAGACATTTGTGCCTAACCCTAACCCTAACGCTAACCCTAACTTCTTGTGAAGGTGTATGTGTGTGTGTTCAAGCTCAAATTATAGCAGAAAGGGAACAAGCAAGAACTTGATAAAAGATAAATGCAGAACTTAAGCAAAATATGTTAGTCCTTGACAGTGATAAAGCAATACTATTTAACATTAACTTTGCTTCTTTATTCTACATTTAAAAAATACCTATTTAAAATTAAAAGAAGAAAATGTAGGGCAAAGAGGGAGTTTAATGTTAGAACTGAGAT
>NW_007878236.1:0-566 GCF_000696425.1 Galeopterus variegatus
CAGTGAAGAGATAATAAGGTATTTATGGCTGAAACATGAAGTTGGAAATCTCAGTAAACATTACGGAAGGAGTCCAAGGTAGCCCAGTTTTGTCTGGGGCTGATAACAAGCACTCCACGCCATACCCTGCATGATCAGCAGGTGAAAAGATATCTGACAGGTGACATCTCAATGAGTGGTCCCTGGTAGGATAAAGCCTGGATGGAGTGGGCTCCCTTTTATCCTGTAACTCCTGGAGGGCAAGGGTTCTAGGCCTTCCAGGAACCTTTGTCCAGGACCAACCTACTTATTCATGTGTCACTTCCTCATCAAGGAGGAAGAGAAGAGCAAGGAAAGGGGCCACAATGCAGCCTCTTATCTAACTTAACTGGGGCTGCAAAACACCCCCACAGGCAGACTATCACCATCAGGAACCTCCCAGGCAGTTACTGTTTCCAGATAAGAGAAGAGATAATGCAGACTGTAAGCACCGCTGGGGGCCTGGAGGAGAGGCAACTTTGCTGCATAGACAGACTGGACCCTGGACAAGGGTCTGTGTGTTCAGCAAGCAGCCTCCCCCCCCCCCC
>NW_007878237.1:0-566 GCF_000696425.1 Galeopterus variegatus
CCACTTTGGCTAAAACCAGAAGTATCAAACCAAAATTATTTGAGTCTCATTTTAATAGCTTTAGTTGCTTCAGACTGGTTTTAGCTAGCTAAAATAGGTTCTAACTTGCACAAGCAAGTTCTGACTGGCTCATAAATTTTGACTGGTTCAGAGTATACTTTACTGAATCAAGCCAGTGGTGACCAATTAAATCTATTTCCTGTTGGATCACCCTTGCTCTGATTTTATCAAACTGTTTATAGCTAGTTCAAGTCGTCTAAGAAATGATTTTTACTGGCTTAGACTGGTATAAAACTGGTTTGAAAATAGTCTGAACTGTTTCAAACTGATTTCAGATATTCAAATAGTTCAATACTAGAAGTGACAATTAGAAGCTCCAAATCAACATTTTGGTGCTTTGAACTTGTGCTGAACCAACAAACTTAAGTTTTTACCTGTAAGTTACCTCAATTGTAGATATTCTGTACCCCAAAATTTACATCCACCATAGTATAGTTTATTTCCACACTTGAACAGCTGGTATGTGTTGGCGTACAGTAAAGGGGGTGGGAGAAAGAAGAACTGGC
>NW_007878238.1:0-566 GCF_000696425.1 Galeopterus variegatus
CATAATATTATTAACATTATTCATATTTATTAAGCACTATGGGTCAGACATTGTTTGAAATGTCTATTACCTCATTTAGTCTACTCTTATCTTAATATTTGGTCCTGTTATTAATACAAGTTTACAGATGAGAAAACAGGTACAGGGAGGTTATGTCACTTACTCAAAGTAACACAACTAATAATCCAGCAGAGGCTGGACTTAAATGCAGACTGACTCAAGAGCTTGCACAGAGAACTCATTTCAAATCGTACTTTGTGTGATTTTTAAAGTATCTTTGTCGGGCCGGCCTGTGGCTCACTCGGGTGAGTGCAGTGCTCGTAATACCAAGGCCACGGGTTCGGATCCCATATAGGGATGGCTGGTTTGCTCACTGGGTGAGCGTGAGTTGTTGACTGAAATCAATTGCTGATTTATCATACTTTTCCTCCATTTACCTAAATAAACATTCAGTAAACAGAAGAGCTTTGGAAAAGAAAAGCACGTAAGTATTATATCAAAATACAGTTTATTGTAGATAATAGAGGAAGGTATCTGTGAGGTCACGAAAAGATTAAAAAAAAAAG
>NW_007878239.1:0-566 GCF_000696425.1 Galeopterus variegatus
AGGACAAAACCAAAACATAGAAGATGTAAGAGAGGAGAGAAATGCAGTTAGCTCTCCTTAACCACAAGTTCTGCGTTTGCAGATTCAACCAACCACAGATGAAAAAAGCTAAAAAAAAAAAAAAAGACACTACAACAATAAAGAATATTACATATTATTAATACATACAGTGCAATAAAAACAATATAATATAACTACTATTTACATAGTACTTCTATCATATTAGGCATCATAAGTAATCTAGACATGTGGGTAGGTTTTATGTAAATACTACTCCATTTTATATCAGGGACTTAAGCATTTGTGGATTTTGGTATCTGTGAGTGTCCTGAAATCAATCCCCTGTGGATAATGAGGAACAACTGCATTCTACTGCTATCACTTCTGTTTCATTCATTATTTGAAAAATTTTTGAAATGGGATAATTTTATTCATCTGTAATTTGTCTACCTAGTGAAATATTTATGAAAGAAGGCCAGGATAAATGTTAATTCTTTTATATTATTCATCAGTTTTTCAGATAAACAATGGTTTTTTCTATCATCTACCAGAATTAGCCATTTTTT
>NW_007878240.1:0-566 GCF_000696425.1 Galeopterus variegatus
GATCTAGGACAGTTTGCTGCTACTATTTCCTAGCAAGGGCAGATGAGTTTTGCTTTAGGATTATAGCAGAGGCAGAGGTTGGAGAGGGGCAGGGACAAAGGCAGAGCAAAAGTCTGCAAAAACAGCAAAGTCAATAAAAGGAAAATCTGATCTTTAGGATACAAAATGTTGGATTTTGAAGTGCTCAGAGACAAATGTAAAATACAAGAGAAACTGACATTCAAGTAAACTGGATTAACAAATCCATATAAAAAGTGTGCAGAGACATTGGCTTTTTTCCACGTCTTGGTTATTTTGAATAATGCTGCTATGAACATTTGTGTAGAAGTGTTTTTTGTTTGTTTTTGTAGATACACACTTTCATTTTTCTTGGGCAGATAGCTAGGAGTGGAATTGCTGGGTTATATGGTAAGTCAATGTTCAACTCCGTAAGAAACTGTCACATTTTTTTCCACTGTGGCAGCACCATTTTACATTTTCACCAGAGACTTTATGAGGGTTCCAATTTTTCCACATCCTTGCTAATTCTTATCATCTGACTTTTAGATTCTAACCATCTTAGTGTG
>NW_007878241.1:0-566 GCF_000696425.1 Galeopterus variegatus
GTAGCCTAGGAGTCCTAATGATAAAGATTCCCTTAAAACTTCAAGGCCATACTATTGCAAAAGACCAGAATTTTTCTCAGTAAGAAACTAAACATCTCAACCATTTTAGGCAGATACCTGATTAAGAAAAATTATGACCCTGACCATAAGTTTCCCTGTGGCAACTTCTAATAACAAGTGGGACATTTAAAAACATGAGCCAATCTCTTAAATGTTATCTGAGGCCTGTAGCTTTAATCAATAACACAGTGTATCTCCATTCCAAGTACTAGCCAAAGAATTCAATATGAAACACTGCTATTCAATCTATCAAAGTACACTCGAGAAAACTTATTTGAAAAAAAGTTTCATACTAACCATATATTCCCCTACATTTTTAAACCTCTAACCCTGCACCATTAGATTACCAGGAAGCACCATACCATTGGCTTAATTTCCCACTAAAATGTTTTTACTGGGTTTCATTTGGGGGCTGGCTGGTTAGCTCAGTTGGTTAGAGCATGGTGTTGATAACACCAAGGTGAAGGGTTCAAATCCCCATACTGGTCAGCCACAAAAAAAAAAAA
>NW_007878242.1:0-566 GCF_000696425.1 Galeopterus variegatus
GTCCCATATCAATAAATAAAGAGCTTCTTCTTGCTTTATTGTAGCTAAATTGTTTCCCATTGGATGGCTGTCTCATAATTTATTTAAACAGCTCCCTCTTGATGAACCTTGAGATATTTATAATCTTTAGCAACTACAAACAATGGCATATTAAGTAACTCCATACATGCATCATTCCCCACGTGCGGGGATTTATCTGTAGAATCACTTCCTAGGAGTATACGAATTTGTTATTTTGATAGATATTACCAATCTATAGGGAAAAGGGGACACTTGCCTGAAAAAAAGAGACTACATCATCAGTCTGCTCAGAAAGAGAAAAACAAAGTATTCAGAATGTTTTTCCTACCTATTTATTAATATTGTTGTTAAGTGGCTTATAAGAATATATTATTATTTGTTGATATTGTCTTCCATAACTACCATTAATAGCATTGTAGGTGGGCTGGTCGATTAGCTCAGTTGGTTAGAGCGTGGTGCTGTAACACCAAGGACCAGGGTTTGCTCCCTGTATTGACCAGCTGCCAAAAATAAAAGTATTAGAGGTGTGCAAAGGAAACTTAGCT
>NW_007878243.1:0-566 GCF_000696425.1 Galeopterus variegatus
GGGTAACTTAAGAATTTCATCAGATAATTTCATATTCAGTCTCTTTATGCCATTCACATGAGAATTTCTGTTTTATATTCACTGATTTTTTATGGCATATACACCAGGGCTTGCTGCTGATGCAGAATGGATTCTTTTCCTTCAGTTCTAGTCCCGATATTAACATTAAAATTGGCCATTGGGGACAGAATCCTGCTCTTTCTAACAGTGCAATTTTCTTCATCCTAGAGCCAGCAGCGGCACTTCCAGCTAATATAGGAATACAACTTATGAAAAACATTGTTTGCTATTCACTATGAACATCAAAATGAGTCCCTAGGCAATCTCTACATTTCTACATTATCTGCATTATCACTCTTTGGGTGAAATTTTGATAGAAATCTTGGCTAATGAGGATTCAATTTGCGTACATCTCCCCAGGGAATCAGACCTTTTTCTCGGGATTGTTTTTATCATGTTTAGCGGCCGGGACCTAGAAACAAACACATTTCAATGTGAAGGACGCCAGGGACTTCAGACACTTATAAAACTCTTCCGCATGCTTCATGAACCAATCTTGGGAGCGG
>NW_007878244.1:0-566 GCF_000696425.1 Galeopterus variegatus
TACCATTTTAACCATTTTTAAGTGTATAGTTCAACAATCTTAAGTATATTCTCATTGTTGTAAACAGACCTCAAGAATTTTTTCATCTTGCAAACCCAAAACTCTATACCCATTAAACAACTCTCCTTTCATCCCTCCCCCGAGCTCCTTGTAACCACCATTCTACTTTCTGTTTCTATGAATTTGAATACTTTAGAAACCTCATGTAAGTGGAATCATACAGTACTTGTCTTTTTGTGACTGGCTTATTTCAATTATCATAATGTCCTCAAGGTTCATCCATGCTGCAGCATGGGGCAGGATTTCCTTCATTTTTAAGAATGAATAAAATTAAAACATTTTGTTTATCTGTTAAGCTGTCAAAGGACATTTGGGCTGATTCCACCTCTTAGCTATTATGTATAGTGCAGCTGTGAACATGTGTATGCAAATATCTCTTTGAGACCCTGTTTTCAGTTCTTTTCACTATATACACAGAAATAGGACTGCTGGATCATATTATAGTTCTATTTTTAATTTTTTGAGGAGCCTCTATACTGGTTTTATTGTGGCAGTTGCACCATTTT
>NW_007878245.1:0-566 GCF_000696425.1 Galeopterus variegatus
ATTGGGAAGTGTCCTTTCTTAATATATTGCCTGGAAAAGTTTGTGTAACATTGTTATTACTTCTTATATTTGGAAGAAATCACCAGGAAATCCACATTAGCCAGAAATTTTCTTTGTGGAAAGATTTTAAAAACAGATTTAATCTCTAATAAATATAGGAAACATCAATTTCTATCTCTTCTTGTGTTAGTTTTGATATATTATACTTTTCTAAAAATTTCTCCATCTTTTAACTAAATTTTCAAATTAATTAAAATAAAATACTTATTGTGGTAGGCTGTAAAATGGTCTCCTAAAAGATATTCATGCCTTAATCCCTAGAACCTATGAATGTGACCTTACATGGCAAAAAAAAAAAAAGTCTTTGCAGATATGACTAAATTAAAGATTTTGAGATAGGGAGATCATTCCAGCTTATTGGGTGGGCTTTAAATGCAATCACATGTATCACAGAGGAAGATTTCACAGGCAGAAGAAAAAAGAAGTAGGAAGGACCACAGAGGCAGAGATTGAAGTGATGGCAGCCAGAGCCCAAGGATGGAAGCTGCTCCCTGAAGCTGGAAGAG
>NW_007878246.1:0-566 GCF_000696425.1 Galeopterus variegatus
TACAGATTTGAAGAGAAACAGAAATTATGTATTATTTTATTAGAAAAATGTTTGAAATTCATAAATGTAAAGTCATCAGAATTTCTGGACTGGGACAGTGAAGAATTAGAAATGGACTTACAGTGACTGTAATGAAGGCTTCAGACAGGATGAAATAAGGTCACGTAGAATGACAAGCACAATGCAATGAGAAACCACCGAGACTTGTGACATTATATGGTCAAGATACGGTTGCTGGGCCATTGCATAATTACAAGGAGAGGTGACTTTCTAGTGAAAGCCAAGCAAGGAGGGTTAATTCGTAAATGGCTAGACATAGGAACCAAACACATCTATCAGTTAATTTATCTATTCAGATAACTACTTAACCAAAGCCCTTTGTGAGTTATAGTCAGTGAGCAGCAGTGTGGCGACTAGATTCTTCACTTTACCCAAGTTTCTGCACTTTATTTATTTATTTTTTTAGTGGCTGGCTGGTACAGAAATTGAACCTGGGACCTTAGTCTTATCAGAACTCAGCAATTTGTTTTTGTTAAGCCATCCAAATACACCTAATTTAAATAAAG
>NW_007878247.1:0-566 GCF_000696425.1 Galeopterus variegatus
TTTTTTTAGGTGCAGGATGATTAAACTTCCAAACATAGTCTATGCTGTGATTTAAATGCATATTTTGGATTAACATTTGAAAGTGGAGATCTCTTCAAATGGAGATCTCTGACTCTACAGATTTATCTTTAAATATTTAGAATTTACAATATTCTGAAAGACAATATTTGAATGTCTTTTTATGTATAGCAAGTATTATTTGTGCTCTGTGGTTTTCTTTGTAGTTGGCATTGTTAAAGAATTAATAAATAAATAAATAAATGAATAAAAATAAAAAGTTGCCAAGAGTCATGGACTGTTTGGATATTATGAGTGATGAAATTTCTTTCTTTTTTGCTTTCTCCAGGGAATATTAGTGAACAAATTCGGTTCGTCATGGATAGTCAGGCAAGAGAAGAGAAGAAAACCAAGGCCCTTACATTTAGTTAAATTATAAGTTAAATGTGAAAAATATCATTTAAGATGAAAAAATTATATAACACTCAAACTAGAAAAAAATAAGTACCATAAAAAATTATAAGAAAGCAAAAGTTTTCAGCAGAGTATCACCTATTTGAAGTAATCCC
>NW_007878248.1:0-566 GCF_000696425.1 Galeopterus variegatus
CTTTCAGCTCAAGATGTCTGTGATTTCTCTGTGACACAGGCAAATCCTAGTGGGCATGTTCGATGACCTGCAGGGGATTTTTGACCCAAGGTGAAGATTTATTTATTTTTTTTGGTGACTGGCTAGTATGGGGATCTGAACCCTTGACCTTGGTATTATCAACACTGCACTCTAACCAAGTGAGCTAAATGGCCAGTTGAAGATTCTCCTCTAAACCTGACTTTGGAAAGGACAGTCCACCTGTCTTGTGGTTCAGAAACCCAGTTTCACACAGTTCATCTTGTGTTAGAGGGAGGGTTCAGGATGTGTGTGCAGCTGGATGACCAGTTCCTGCATGTGTCCATCTGTGGTGGCCTCTTATGTCACCTCATCAATTTGCTGATGCCTGACTTGGGGAAAGAACAGTGGGCATCTGCGTTGCTTTCCCCTGTGCATCAGAGAGCTGGCTCGCGTCCCTCCACCAAGAGGTTTTGGTAGCGTCAATATAAATGTCTTAACCAAGAGCTTTTGGTAATGTCAATACAAATGTCTTAAACCACCTTTACTAAGCATTTTACATCACTGAA
>NW_007878249.1:0-566 GCF_000696425.1 Galeopterus variegatus
ATTTTCCTAATCCTTCAGTCGTATTTGATGATCTGCAATTTTCAAATTTGCTTGTCCAGTTGCTTCTTTATGAAACTCCCTCTTAGGGAAAAATGGCCTCTAGGCTCCCAGTCTAAGTGGGCGAGGGTCACTGCTCTGGGGGCAGAGAGGTACCAACACTCTAGTTTGTGCTTGCATGCCATTTTCCAGTTCACCTTGTTAAAGGCATCCTTTTAAGGGGGATTCCCAAGGATTCATAGTATTTTGTAGAAATTGCTAATGTTGAAAATTTGCCTCAATACTTAGGACTCATAAGTTCAGCAAAAGTTACTCATTTGCTGCTGTGCTATTACTTCAGGAACCCTGACATTTAAGGCAGATAAAAGGGAATAATTATGTAAGTTATAAAATTGACAAGTACCATGGCAGTTCATGAAATACCTGAGCCAAGTCTGTCTTAGTGCAGGTGTTGGGAATTGAAGGGTAAGAAGAATTTGGCATTGACAAGGGATGCTGATTATGGGGGCTAGTGCAACTTACACTATCAATCATCCCTGTGTGCATGAGAAAAATTCCTGTTGTCACAA
>NW_007878250.1:0-566 GCF_000696425.1 Galeopterus variegatus
GAAAATGGAAACAAGAATCACTTCTCATGGCAAAATCGTACCATCATTCAAGAATAAGAAATAGCAAAGCCTAGTAGTACCCAGAAGAAAAAATCATTTTCACTACTTTCCCTCTCTCCTTTTTTTGGTAATATATATCTATGGGCACATACTCTTAAAAGGAAAAGGAGTTATAGAGGAAATCTGAAAATGTTAAGGGAACAGCTTAGTACTAACAGAATTCAAGAATTTGTATTTTCCCAGAATTTCTAGGTCATGTTTGCTTTTTTTCTGGAGAAGAGAATAGATGGCTACACCTCTAATAGGTTTCTATTAGATAAGGAAATAGATAAGGAAATTTACCCAATTTAAGATATTAGAATAAAAAGTCCTAAAGGATATTTTCTCTAATAGAAACTTTAAAATAAGTCTCTTTTCACCCATATGTGATATTAAGTGACTTATCTGCAGGTAGAAAATAAGTTCCCAGATGGTTCATTAACTACCACGTCTTACAGAGATATAGTTGTTGCTACTAATACTTTGTTGGTAGACTTTGTTGGTAGAATTACATAATATAATGGGCT
>NW_007878251.1:0-566 GCF_000696425.1 Galeopterus variegatus
GGCTCCTGGTGAAGGAGACCCTGGCACGTCTTCTTCCAGCGTAACACAAAGTTGATGAATCGAATCCTTTCACAGGGAAGGGAAGGTGTAGTTAGAGGCAGGGGCCACCTGGGAGCCAGACCCCCCAGGGGTGCAGTCCCCACCCCATGCTCCACATCTGGCCACGTCGTCGCTCGGCTTCTCAGAGGCTCCGTGTCCCCATCTGCCCTGTGGAGCGACGGCAGGGAGGACCGAGTTAACATGGGCATGCTGAGAACAGGGACAGCGCGTCTGATCGAAGAGTCCCCTGGACGTCCCGTAGGTGTCGTCTTTCCAGCGACTGTGCCCGGTGTTCTCTGCAGTCTCTCGGGTTCCTGCAGAGCACCGTTTGCCACGGAGACCCCCGAGGGTGGGCTGTGCTTTTGGTGGTTCCTCTCTCCCTGTTCTCTGAGTCTCACAGTGGCCAGGCTCCAGCGGCAGACGCGGGTTTCGTCACAGGGCGTGGGACACGCCATCACACACTGGGAGCATCGGGGTCTCCCCCGTCCAGCGGCCCCAGCCCTGGGGTCTGGGAAGCAGGGGGAGGG
>NW_007878252.1:0-566 GCF_000696425.1 Galeopterus variegatus
CAAAACTTTGCAAATACTATTTAAAGTCAGAGGCTGAGGACCTGACATTTGTGTGCTAGTAGTCACTTCCCCAGTTTGGAAAGGTGACTGATTATTTTTATATTCCTCAAGCGAACATCAACTTGCAGAGTTTGTGCGAACACCGAGTCCTATCTGGCAACCTTGTTACACCTTCATTCTTTGTCATGCTGCTTCTCCTATGTTGACACCCAAAATGCCTAACAACAATGGCCATCTAGTTAGGTCACTAAGCCAGCAAGTTTAAGGAGCTCCCCCATGGCTAATTGGTTTCGCTCCATTCCTACTTGTGTCTCCCTTCCAGTGGTGATTATGGAGTCTGCAGGATATGAAGGCTTGGGTGCTAGAGTTAGCTGCAGCTGGGTGTGAGGCTCAGGTCTGTATGTTACTAGAAGCATGATGCTGAGGGAGGCAGTCAGAGTCCTGGAGGAAAACAGACAGTGCTTTAAATTGGGTCATTTGAGACGATCTTACTATTTATAAAGGCGTGTTCACTCTTCGAGAGACAGAAAAAAAAAAAAAAAAAAAGCAACCTTGTTACTACCTGA
>NW_007878253.1:0-566 GCF_000696425.1 Galeopterus variegatus
TATCAAATATTTCATCATTGTCATCATAGTCATCAAAGAATCTTACAAGTGTCAGAGATATGGTCTCAACTTCCCCCTTCTTTTGAGATCTAGGCTCCTAGAGTCTCACAAAAAACTACCCTCCCTCTTTCCACTCAAATTCCCAGGGAAATCTCTTTAGTTTCTACTTTCTGAGCCCTCTCACCTCTCCCTCTGTTTGCCAGTTTTCCACTCTTGCCCCTTCTCTCGGCCCAGTCCGTCCTCGCAGGCTGGGGATTCTCGTGCACTCTCAAGCTGGCTGTACCCTGACCTCCTAAGACCTTGGCCTTGGTTCGAACCTCAAGTTCTGCTGGTGTGGGAGGAGCAGTTGAACAGCAAGCCCCAGGTGTGGCAGCCAGAGACCCAGAGATGCATTAGCAGACAGGTCAGGTGGACAATTCATGCAAAGGACTGTTGACCATTGACTAATTTATTTAGCAAATTCTTAGAGCTATTCCAAGAGTATATACCTTATTTTAGCCCTGGCTTGGTTAGATTCTGAATAAGTAAGGATAAGATTAATAAAATTTTGTCACACATTGGATTAA
>NW_007878254.1:0-566 GCF_000696425.1 Galeopterus variegatus
GAGGAAAATTTAATGTCAAAATGTGATCTACCTCTAAAACAAGAACTACTAGATAAATCCTGCTCATGTATTTTTTTTTCTTTATTGTGGTATAAATCGCATGCTGTGAAGTGCACAGATCCTGTCAAGGATCGTATTTCACAGTTGAGAGATACTTCAGTCCAAAAAGAGAGGACTTTTTATTTTCGTTTACAAAGACACGGAACTTCCTTTTGCGTACAGAAAAAGAAAAAATGATCCAGACCCCGAAGACAAAGCTGCCACATTTCCACGACTAACTTGCTCGGTGACTCTGTCTCACACTTTGTAGATACGTCAATTTTGGTTTGCATAATCAGAGATCTCACACATGAAGTCCACTTGCCACTGAGAAATTCTGGCCCATTTGCTCAAAACTACTCCTGAGGACCTGGGGAAGGTGCTGGACCCCGAGGTGAGCCAGAGAAAGGCCGTGTTCACGGGGTCAAAGTCTACATGCCTTGACGTCCTGGGATGTGTGACAGCATGGCAGAGACAGTGACCTACCTTAGACTCTGAGAAGCTTGGCTGTTACAGTCCCATGGATA
>NW_007878255.1:0-376 GCF_000696425.1 Galeopterus variegatus
GCTCCGCAGAGACCACACTTCCTGCCGTGCCACAACATGACCCAGCAGCCTGGCCCAGTGCACGTGGAGCAGGGAGATGTCCAGCAGGGGAGATGGAAGCTCGGCAAAGACCACACACTGCCAAGTGACCCAGCAGCCCAGCTGAGTGCATGGTGACCAGAGAGGTGGCTCCCCGGAGAGGCCCAAGACCTGAGGCAACCACACATGCAAAGGACTAGTGGCCAACTGAGCAAACACTGAGGTAGCCATTCCAAAGTGGCAACCCCAGCAAAATCCTAAGCAGAAAATAGTGTCAAACCTGTGGACTGTGAAGTTCCCTGCCACAATGACTAAGCATAAAAGGAAAGATACCATAAATATGAAAAATAAAGAAAGT
>NW_007878255.1:5599-6165 GCF_000696425.1 Galeopterus variegatus
TATATCAGACAGCACAGATATAGAACATTTCCATTGTCATAGAAAGTTATATTGCACACCACGGAGGAGGCAAGACTCCCTATGGTGTCCCTCATGCCTGCATGGTCTGGCCCCTGCTCACCCCTCAAGCCTCACCTTGCATCGTCCTCTTGCCAATCTCTCTGATCCAGCCTACTGACAAACTCTTTCCCACCGCAGGCCCTTTGCACATGCTATTCTCTCAGCTTGGCGCACTCTTCTCTCTTTCTCTTTAGACTGGCTAATTCCTATTCATCCTCAGACCTCAGCTCAGGGATGGATGCCTGGATGGATGGATAAAGGTGGTAGTGGGTTTAGACATTGAGAGCCTTTGCACATTGTGAGATGGAGGCCTTCAGCTTGATGTCATTCATGCTCCACCCGTCTCAGTCCCTGCTTCAGTCCTGGGCCTTCTTCTGATGCCCACACAACCTTGTGAACCTGTACAGCGTGGTCACGTCAGGTCCAGGTTTCTGGTTGGAGTAACGGTGGTTCCCTGGCAAATCAATATAATGGCTTCCTCTTCTGATTTGGTTCCCTAGGGAGCC
>NW_007878256.1:0-566 GCF_000696425.1 Galeopterus variegatus
GAAAAGCTCTCTCTTGCTGTTGTGAAACAGTAGCTGCATCAGGATGTGGTTGACCCAATGGATGGTGCTGGTGGGCGGCATCTGGGCCACACTGGCAGCAGGTGCCGGATCCCAACACCATCACTGTCTGCTGTCGGCTCCTCCTCCCCTGGGGAACTGGTCAACCTGGGGGTTCCTTGGTGGTCTCTTGGTTTTCTGCCAAACACCCCATTTGTAACAAAGAATATGTGGATACTCTGAAATTTTAAATTCTTTCTCAATATTATTTTGTTTGATGCATTTCTATTCTTACATTACGTTAGGATAATTGAGATAGTTCTCGGCTAAGAGCTCTCAATCCATTAACATAAAATTTTCTTTCATAGGAAGTAAACTGGCTTTGATCAATAGCCAGTGATGTTTTTGAATATTTCTGAATGAATTTTGGCTTGTTTGCTATAGTTATCCAGTTTGTTTCATCTGCTTTAGAAAACTCTATCTTTAGGGTAAAATTTCTCTAAATTAAGTATTTGGTGAAAATTCATTTCTTCTTCTCAATGCATTTTTGAGAAGATTTGAAGTTTCCA
>NW_007878257.1:0-566 GCF_000696425.1 Galeopterus variegatus
TTCAGTTCCTAGCAAGATGTTGTTAGATCTGTATTTGAGTGTTTAAAATAAAACCTGTACGTGTCTAGGCAATTAAATATTTGAGATAATACAGATGCATTAAAATTGTCATTGTGTAAAATATGTCAAAATTGTCATATCCAAAGCAATTTGATGAAATACATAGTGGTATTAGTTGCTTAAAAAACAATTTGATCTATCAAATTCAAAAAAGCATTTTTTTCAAAGTCACTATATATAAGAATAAAATAAGATCTACAAGTCAAACTTAAAGTCTTAAGAAAATTTAATTTTAAAATTGTAGTTTTATCACATATTTCACAGAATTATTGATATTCAATGCAGTACCCCACAGATATGTACAATCAATTATATTTCAATAAAATTTTTTTTTAAGTGTCCCTAGTGATAAAAAAATAAATAATAAAATAAAATAAAACTGTAGCTTTAATCAAAGAACATTGATTAAAATCCAAGAATTAGATAGAATTCCTGCTCTTGCACCAACTTCTCACTTGTATTACTCCCTTTACTATTTACCTTTTTATAGCTCTGGCTAAGCCAAG
>NW_007878258.1:0-566 GCF_000696425.1 Galeopterus variegatus
GGCGGTGTGCAGGAACTTTCTTCTGTTCTCTTCGTAACTACCCTGAGTTTCTACAGTCACCATCATCTCACTGCTCCCTCCCTGTGTTCCCTGTGCTCTCTTCTTTCATTTTTCTCATCCAGGAGTCGCTGTGCATTTGGTGCATTCTCTGTCTTTGTAGGAGAGACAAGTGACATATCCTTCTAGTTGGCCATCTTGTTCTACCCCCTCATGAATGACATTTTTAATGAGCTGTTAAATTCAATTTGCTACTATTTTGTAGAGATTTTTTGCATCTATTTTCATCAGGGAATAATTGGCCTATAATTTTCTTTTCCTATAGTGTCCTTTCCTATAGTTTCCTATAGTGTCCTTGTCTGACTTTGGTTTAAGGATAATGCTGGTCTTGTAAAACAAGTTTGGAAGTGTTTCCTCTTCATTTGGAGAAGTTTGAGAAGGATTGATGTTATTTCTTCTTTAAATGTTTGGTAGAATTCACCCGTGAAGGCATCTGGTCCTGGGGTGTTCTTTGTTGGGAGGTTTTTGAATTCAGTCTACTCACTCATTATTGGTCTGTTCAGATTTTC
>NW_007878259.1:0-566 GCF_000696425.1 Galeopterus variegatus
GTCCCCAGTTTACAGGGGAGGACTCTCAAGTCCAGAAGGTTCGATGATCTGCTCAGGTCACTGACCAGTGTGGAACTTTGCTGGAGTTTGGGTCCGTGAGAGCAGACGAGGACTCAGGGATGAATCGTTTGCTGCAGATGATCGCAGGAAGCCCGCGTGGGGACATGGGAAGGTGAGGCGGGATGAGGAAAGCCAGCGAGGGGCCTTGATGGGTGAGCCCAGTGTGGGTACCGGGATCAGTCTTGCTGGAGATCGTACCTGGATCGCACCTGCACGGGCTCTGTCCTTATGAGTGAAGGGTCCTACGTGGGGCACTGATGTCCCCACACTACTGGCTGGTTCCAGTTTGTGGGATAGGTGGCTCCTGTGGTGCTGGAGGGAGTCCCCTGGCAGAGAGGAGGGCCATGGGTGTTCCAGGGGGACTTGGTGGCCTGTAGGAGAGCAGCTCCCCCAGCTGTGGAGGGACTCAGGTGGGCTGAGGGGAGACGCATGGGTCAAACAAAGTACAAAAAGAAAAAAGACCATATAAGGATAGAGGGACAGATCAACGGAATAGAATTAGAGTC
>NW_007878260.1:0-566 GCF_000696425.1 Galeopterus variegatus
CACTGAGGGTTGCGATCCGTTGCCGGACACAAAAAAAGACAAAAAGGGGGAAAAAAAAAAAGGTAGCAAAGACCTACATGAGATTGCTCAGTTTCCTGCCTTTATCTTTTTTTTACAGAATGAAATAAAACGATTATATGATCAACTTATTAAGAATAAGACATCTTTACAACAGACTTTGAATGAAATTAGTGGCCAGAGTATTGGTGAACAGCTGCAGGTAATAAAGTCAAAATAATTCAAACCGACCTATCCTTGAACCAAAGAGTCATATATAACCCGTGCTTCTGAACCACTTCCCTTTGTGAGCAGTGTCAAGGCTTAAGTAAATAAATAAAAATGAAAACTATATATGTTGGCCTTTTAAAACACCTCTTAAGTAGTACTTTCTGAAGCACCATGTATTAAAACAATACACCATTTTCCCCTGTCAACCTGGCAAAATTGTGCATCCGGTGTTGGTCAGGGTGTCATCTTGGTAAGAACGTTCATTAGCCCAGGTTCTGGGATCATTTGGCTGTGTATCAGAATTTTAAGCATAAATACTCTTCCATCTAGCAGCAATT
>NW_007878261.1:0-566 GCF_000696425.1 Galeopterus variegatus
TGAGTAATTTCATCAGGGAAAAGAAAACCATAAGAAAGAGTCAAATGCCTATGCCATGGGGAAAAAATAAGAGATAAAGTAAGTCTTTGATGAGCTCGTCAGAGGACTCAATACAGCTGAGGAACCAGTTAGTAAAAACGAAAATAAATTACCCAAACTGAAACAAAAGTTGAAGGGAAAAAAAGTAAAATTAAAATAACGTGAATGGAGCATCAAATTGCTGTGGGACAGTATGAAATAGTTTAACAGGCCTGGAATAAGAATCCCAGGAGAACAGAGAGAGCACGGGGGTGAAAAATCCAATAATAGTTCCCTTAGTCCCCTTTCTTGATGTCTTTTGACTTCATTGTGTTTCTTTTTTCTTTTTTTTCTTTTTTTTACTTTATAACCCTTTATTTTTTGTTCTACCTTTCATTAAATTTTGTAGTTATCCTCAAAAATTACAAAACAGACAACTTATTACAGCATACCTTAATTTATTTCTGAATTATGCTTGAAGCCACCGAAAGTTTAATTCCATTTCCCCTTGTGGCTTTTTGTTGTTGTTCTTATTTTCATTATAAATT
>NW_007878262.1:0-566 GCF_000696425.1 Galeopterus variegatus
CTCCCTCTTCAATCAGTGCTGCCTCCCGGCACTGTCCCAGCGGCTGTGCAACCGTTAGATCGGACAACCCTGAGCCCGATTCTCCTTGAGCCCTCAGAGCGCTCCCTAAAGGCGGGAAAAGCACATTCCTTGGAAAAGTCTGTCTGGTGCCGAAGTGACATGGCCAGTTGCCCTGTGCTGGTGGCTGGGCCACCTGGCGCTGGACTGCAGGAGGTGGCCTGGGGGTCTGGAGACTCGTCCCTGCTGCCCACTCCTAGGACCACGTCCCTCCTGCTCTCCTCCTGAGCAGTTGTCTCTGTGAAAGAGACCACAGCCTTCTCATTTCTGAGGCCCTTGTACTGACGGTGGCCTCACCACCCCCAGCCCACAGCCGGGTCAAGTCCCCCGAAAACACCCACAGTCACTGCCCTCACAGAGAACTCCCGCTTTCCCACCATGTGTTTTCCCCAAAAACATATTAAAATTTCCCACCATGTGTTTTCCCCAAAAACATATTAAAACCTCTACATTCTGATACTCTGTGTCCATTGCGAAGTCCTGGGCATATTCCTTGGGATTCCCAAAAT
>NW_007878263.1:0-566 GCF_000696425.1 Galeopterus variegatus
AAAAAAGACAAAAAGGAAAAAAAAAAAAAGAACACATACTATGTGCAGACCGTTTCCTCTAAATTCTCATTTAATCTGGACTCTCTGTTTGCACTTTTTCACCAAATCCCAGTCCCATCCTTTCTTCTCAAAATGACCAAAGTGTTCTCTATCAAAAATAAACCAGATCATGGAACTTCCTATTGGCTCAGTCTTCAAGTGGCATCCCATCACACCCAGAATAAATCTCATCCCTTGACCATGGCCTCCAAGGCCCCGGGTGATCGCCCCTGCCCACCTCCCTAACCTTACCCTATGCTTCTCCCACTGATCACTGCTCTTCTTTCACACTGGCCTTCTGTGGCACCTGTACCTCATGAGATAAGTGTGTTCCTGCCTTAGGACCTTTGCACCTGCTGCTCACTCTGCCTGGACTTTTTGCATGACTGGATCATTCCAATTCTTAGATCTTATCTAAAATGTCATATTCTCAAAGAGGCTGTCTGTGACCACAAGCAACAATCACCTATTTCATTTTATTTCTAGAACTGACAAGTATAGAATTACCTTGTTTATTTGTTTACCAC
>NW_007878264.1:0-566 GCF_000696425.1 Galeopterus variegatus
GTATCTAAGTTAACTGTTCATAAATTTGTGTCCTATTTACACACAATTTGGAGTCTTCTCATCTAATTCCTCTGTTGAACCAGAAATTAGGCTGATCAAAATGATCACCCAGATGTTACTACTCTGTATTTAGAAGTGGCCAACCACTTACTGAATTCAGTCGTTTATTTGTAACGATGCATGTGCAAACAGGGCCCTATTTTGAGTTGGTAGTGACAGGTGGATACTGAGAGGTTATTAGAAAGGTTATAATCACATGTAGATAGGTGAGATAGGTGATTTTCCTGGATTTTTTCCTTAGCATCAAAGAGCTAAGCCATCTGTTCATCTGTCCTCTTTGCAGGAATAAACTGCCAGTCAGTGTATTAGACCAGTGCCCTCCTATGTGGGTGGCTGGGAGAAATCACCCTCATTTGGTGTCTACTCTGACATGACTCTGCAAGCAGAGTGAATGGCATGCATGAGGGTGTAGTGGCCAGACAGTGACAACTGTGAGAGATCGTGCGTAGGTCATTTGTCTGGAATGGATTGCGTATGTATGAGAAAAGAGTTACAGGTAAGATGGT
>NW_007878265.1:0-566 GCF_000696425.1 Galeopterus variegatus
AAAAAAAAAAGACACATGGCAGCTCCATCTTCCTAAGGCTGCATTCTATGTGACCTGAAAGAAGATGTGTACTCAAATAGCCTGTGGGTAAATTTATACTTTAGGGGTTCACAAAGAGATTATCGATGGCTTAAATATTATGGAAATTCTGCTTACGAGAAAAATAAAAGTCCAATTCTCTTCATGAGGCAGTGCAGTGGGATGCAACAGCTTTTCAATGGAGTTTTCTCTCTGATCCCCCCAGTACTTCATTCTGGCTCAAGATGGACACTGTACTATCCTTGTAGTATAACCATAACTCGATACAATTCAACTAACCATATTAGTCACAGAAGAGACAATATACACATAAAACCACAGAGGAGTTGTTCCTCTACCAACAGTAGGAGCATTTAGCCTTCCCCAACGGGTGCTTCAGCTACAAGTTGCAGAATAACAGATTAAAGTGGTTCAAAAATAGGGGGTTATTGCATCACATAAAGGAAGTCTGCTAGTAGAAAGTTTCAAGGAGAGTTTAACAGCTTCAAAGAAGCTATCAGGGACCTAGGTTTGTCTCTCTTTTTTTT
>NW_007878266.1:0-566 GCF_000696425.1 Galeopterus variegatus
TATCTTTACTAGATACCCTGTAATTGTTTTTTTGTTTGTTTTGTTTTGATTTTTTTTAAAGATGACCAGTAAGGGAATCTTAACCCTTGACTTGGTGTTGTCAGCACCACGCTCTCCCAAGTGAGCTAACTGGCCATCCCTGTATAGGGATCCGAACCCACGGTATTGGTGTTATCAGCACCACACTCTCCCAAGTGAGCCAGGGGCCGGCCCTTCTATGTGTGCTATGAAACAATGTTGTTAAATTGCTCCCTCCCACCCCCCAAAAAAACTGTTGCTTTTTATTGCATCATGCTACATTTATTAGTTAACATGAGGAAAATTAACATGTTTCTATTTAACAATATTAACTCACCGTCAATCTGTTTTTATTGTGTTATTGTATGCAAATTAGCACTCATTATTTGAAAAATATATGCCTAGGTAATTTATGTCTTTTGTTGTTGCTGTTTGCTATTTTTATAGGAGTTTTTACTTTCGTACCTAAAAGTTAATGTTCCTTTTTTGCTGTGTTAGCAGGCACAGTAGTGAATTATTTCCTGACTGACATTACTGCTCTTTTGTTG
>NW_007878267.1:0-566 GCF_000696425.1 Galeopterus variegatus
TCTGGAGTGGAGCCTAGCAATCTGCTTGTTTAACAAGCATCCTATGTGATTCTGAGATGAGTCTCAAGGGTACCCTCTGAGAAATACATCATTCTCTTCTCTGCCCAGAAGGTCTGTGCTCCTGCCTGATGGGCACTTCTGCGCTCTACTAGACAGCTACAACATCAGCTGTCTTTTCCTGACTTCCTCAGGAGAAGTTAATCTCCAGCCAAACCTCTACTAAGGTGGTACTGCCTTGTTCTTTCTCTACTTACTTCCACAGCTCTCTCCTCAACTGAACTGTGAGCTCCTCAGTTTCAGGGACTATGTCTCATTTTCCCTGATAGCCTTCCAGGCAACACAATAACTGGTGTGGAGCAGACACTTATAGATGTCTGCGAAATGTATTCATGCACTCATTCATTGGCATTATCTGAAATGCTCCCATCAGCCATGCTGAGCTCTAGTTCACGTATAATTAGTAGGGCTGACCTTACTGATGCTGATGATAGGCTCTGCACATTTACCTCCCAGGCCATGCAAAGCCAGCACACTTTCTCACAGGGACAACTTATCATGCAATCTGC
>NW_007878268.1:0-566 GCF_000696425.1 Galeopterus variegatus
TTCTATATTGATCTAGTATACTCCAACCTTGCTGAACTTGTTTATTAGTGCTAATAGTCTTGTGCGTGTGGGTGGATTCCATAGGATTTTCTATATGCACGATCATGTCATCTGCAAATAGAGATAATTTTACTTTTTCCGTTCCAATTAGATGCCTTCCCCCTCCCCCCACTAATGCTCTGCTATAACTTCTAATACATGTTGAATAGAAGAGATGAGAGGTAGACATTCTTATCTTGTTCCTGATCATAGGGGAGAAGTTTTCAGTATTTCACCATTAAGTATATTAGCTATTGGTTTTTTCTAGATGCCCTTTATCAGAATGAAAAAGTTCCCTTCAATTTCTAGTTTGTTGAGAGTTTTTAATCAAAGAATGTTAGATTTCGTTAAATGCTTTTTCTGTATTTATTGAGGTTATCATGTGATTTTTGTTCTATGTTCTGTTAATATGGTATATTTCATTGATTTTTTGTGTGTTAAATTAATGCTGTAGTCTGGATTAAATCCCACTTGGTCATGGTGTAGATATTCTTTATATATGTTGCTTAATTTGCTTGCTATATTTT
>NW_007878269.1:0-566 GCF_000696425.1 Galeopterus variegatus
ATACAAAAATAAAATTGTGTTTGCCTCATAAAAATTTACTAACAATCTTAAGTACATGAACAAAGAGAAACTAATCAAAAGCAAGTTCTGTCACATAGGACCTCCAAAGTGTTTGGTAACTGTAGGCACCTATTTCCTTGGAGAAGTGCTAAGGCATGAGCTGCATACAAGGGGTAGATAGAGATAAGGTGAGATAGTGTTGTGAGGCTGCCACATGGAAAAGGAACCAGAACACCCCACTGAGAATTTAAAAGGGGGGTTTTATTGGCCAGCCAGTGACTGTCTCTCCAAGAAAGTCCCAGAAGAGAACAGCCCAGAGTTTAAGTTTAAGGGATCTTTTAAAGGCATATAGTCACACAGGCAAAAAATCATATAGTCACACACTTATACTTATCATATAGTCACACACTTATACTTATCATATAGTCACACGCAGACACACATACCCTCCTGGCATGAGGAGGGTGTTTGGGGAGGCCTAGCGCAAGCTGATAACAGAAGCTGAAAGAAGCCAGTTAATCACTTAGGGATGGCAAAAACTTTCACAGGGCAGTTTCCTCCTTAGG
>NW_007878270.1:0-566 GCF_000696425.1 Galeopterus variegatus
TAGAAACTGCCAGTTTTCCATACTGGCTGTGCCATTTCTACACCCTTCAACAGTGTCTGAGCGTCCCAACCTCACTGCACTTGGTATTGTCAGTCTTGGCCATTTTAGCCATTTTGGTGGGTAGATAGTTGGTTTTATTTCATTCCTGATGAGCACATACCTGAAAATCTCTTATGGATTGTTTTATTATTATTTCTAGTTATTATGCTGATATTCCTATTTGTTGTATTTCTTGAGTCCCATCTTGGTGGTTCATTTTCTCATGTGGTTTTAATTTTGAATTTGAGTTAAAAATTTTTTGCCCCTCCCCAAGGGATCTAGATTATACTCCAGTAGACTGATTTTGGATTTACCCTTTCCAGAACTTCAGGAGTCTCAGCATTCTAGAGCCATTTTCTAGAGGGGGGAGAAAACATTTATTTTGTGATTTTAAAAAATTCCAGGTAGTACCAAGTTATACAGTGTATGCAGTGAGTTCTCAATACTAATATTTCATATTGGAAACGTGGCTTTCAAGTCATAAAGTCCTTTAACCATCATTTTATTTGTGATTAATAAAAACTCAG
>NW_007878270.1:5929-6350 GCF_000696425.1 Galeopterus variegatus
ACTATGGCTTATTTCATCATCAGTTTGTTTTGCTTGTTGTTGGACTTTGTATAAGAGGAATCATAGAGTTGGTATTCTTTAGTGTCTGCCTTCTTTCAGTCAACATAATGTCTGTGAGATCTTGCCAGGTTGTTTTATATACCAGTAATGTATTTCATTGTGCAAATATAACACCATTTATTTATCTGTCCTCCCACTGATGGACATGTGGGCTGTTTTTGTTTTGTTGGCTATTATGAATAAAGCTGCTATAAACATTTCTGTACAAATCCTTTTGTGGACATAGGCATTCATTTCTCTTGGAAACATGCCGAGGAATGGAATTGTTGGGTCCTGGTATAGGCACATATTTAACCTTAGTAGAAACTGCCAGTTTTCCATACTGGCTGTGCCATTTCTACACCCTTCAACAGTGTCTGAG
>NW_007878271.1:0-566 GCF_000696425.1 Galeopterus variegatus
GTTATTGGTCTGTTCAGATTTTCTATGTCTTCATGGCTCAGTTTTGGGAGCTTGTGTTTGTGCAGAAATTTATCCAATTCCTCCAGATTTTCAAACTTGCTGGCGTATCATTGTTTATAGTAGTCTGTAATGAATCCTTGTATTTCAGATGAATCAGTTGTAATATCAACTTTTTCATTTCTAATTTTTGTTATTTGAATCTTCTCTCTTCTTTTTTTAGTTAGCCATGCTAATGGTTTGTCAATTTTATTTATCTTTTCAAAACACCTTTTCAAATCAACTTTTTGATTTGTTGATCTTTTCTATTTTGGGGGGGGTTTCAATTTCGTTAAGTTCTGCTCTGATCTTGATGATTTCTTTCCATCTGTTAACTTTAGGATTGGATTGTTCTTGTTTTTCTAGTTCTTTAAGGTGAAGTGTTAGGTTATTCACTTGCCATCTATCCATTCTTCTGAGGTGAGTATTTAATGCAATAAATTTCACCCGTAATACTGCTTTTGCAGTGTCCCACAGGTTTTGGTATGATGTATTATTATTTTCATTAGTTTCAATAAATTTTTTGATTT
>NW_007878272.1:0-566 GCF_000696425.1 Galeopterus variegatus
ATCTGACTCAGGCATTCTGGAGATTCTCCCCTATCACCAGAAGCTGGTTAGGAATGGTCTCCTTGGCCTAAATGTGGATAGTCAGTGTATGCCACAGCACAGAAAGGAAGCGAAAGCCTGAGAGCTCCTAACAGCCTCCAGCAAGACCAATGAATAATATATTTATCCACACATTTATGTTGCTAAAGTGACTTCTAAATTTGGGGTCACAGCCCAGTTTTACGGAATCCAACCTCCAGGAACGCATCCCAGTACAGAGCTCTAATAAGCACTCTCCAATCCTACACGTCCCCACCACTTGCATTTGTGTCACTTCATGCATTTACTTACATACCTGACTCCTGAAAACAGCTAAGATTATGAGTTTTCAAAAGTGAGTTTAACAAGTTGGAGTTCATCAAAGCTCAATCTTGGGCTCTTTTCTTCCCTCCTCTTTATTCTTTCCCTAAGTAACGACGTCTATTCCCACGACTTTAAACATGATCTCAATATAAAGTATGTCATTGTTTGTTGGGCCACATTCCGGTGCAAGCACATCATAAGGCGTCTGCCTGTGTGTAGTTCCT
>NW_007878273.1:0-566 GCF_000696425.1 Galeopterus variegatus
TCTCACGTGGCTTCTGATGAGTAACATGTCTCGTCCGTATCTTTGCTTTTCTGGATGCAATATGTTCTTTTTTCTCTGTTCTTTAAGATTTTTCTCTTTACCACAGGTTTTTACCATTTTTTTAAAATTCCTTTTTGTCTTTTTTTACTGACCGGTAATGGGATAGCAACCCTCAGTGTCGCGCCCGTACCGGGACCGGCAACGGGATCGCAACCCTTGGTGATGTGCCCGCACCGCGCTCAGCCAGTGAGCGGGAACCGGTCGCCACATGTGATCCGAACCCTCGGCGGGAGCACCGCCGCGCTCCCAAGTGGCGCACCATCCAGTGCACCACCGGGCCGGCCCGGTTTTTACCATTTTAATCATGATGTGCCTTGGGATTCGTTAAGCTTTTCATACCTGTGGATTTATCAAACTAAAGAATTCTCAACCATTCAATTTTTCCTTTGCCCCCCCCCACCTCTTTCACAGACCTGGTTTACAGGTATGTTGCATCTCTTAAAGTTGTCCCACAAGAGACTGATGGTCTTTTTATTTTCCTTTATTATTTTATCTCTTCTGTTCTT
>NW_007878274.1:0-566 GCF_000696425.1 Galeopterus variegatus
ATCTGATGGTGAAGAGAAGGGGCTGGATTCCCCGCCTTGAGGAGCTGTGCAGAAAAGCCACGGCTGGGGATAAGGGGGAGGAGGCAGCACCTGCACTGCACAGCTGCTGGCGCTGGGACCCCGTCTCTCACCCTCTCCCCTTTGAGGTCTCGTCTCCGGGTGTGCAGAGGCAGAGCTGCTCGCCTGTACCCCACTCGCTGCAGCAGCTGGGCTGACTCTTGTCTCTGGGCCACTCTTTCCCCACCCTGTCTGTGGGTGAGGCTGCACCCAAGCTCAGGGCGGGCCATGTGACCACCGCCTAACCCAATCTGTGCGGTGTGTGTTTCCTGCCACAGTAACTGACTCAGAGTCGGCCTGTGACCCAATGAACCCGTGAGATGCAACAGGCCTTTTGTTGGGGCGTCTGAGAAAGAGACTCCGTGCTCTTTGCTACCAGGAGGTTCATAGTCTGCAGCTGTGGCCACCCTCAGGTGTAGGCTAAGAATGAAGACCGGGTGTGAAGGAGAGATGAGAAAAGCCAGGTCTTGGTGACATCATTGGAGGCCCCTTCAAGCCATTTCTGAAAC
>NW_007878275.1:0-566 GCF_000696425.1 Galeopterus variegatus
GTTCACTATTTGCCCTTCATTTTGGAAGAATAGCCTTTTGGGGTAGAGTATTCTTGGCTGGCCATCTCTGTCTTTTAGTATTTTGACTATATCATCCCATTCCTTTCTGGCTTTTAGGGTTTGTGATGAAAAGTCTGATGTTAGTCTGATTGGGGCTCCCTTATAGATGATTTGACACTTCTCTCTTGCAGCTTTTCAGATTCTCTGTTAGTCTTTGAGTTTTTCCAATTCGTCTATAACATATCTTGGAGAAGACCTTTTTGAGTTGAATACATTTGGGGATCATTGAGCTTCCTGAATCTGAAGATCTGTGCCTTTCCTATACCTGGGAAGTTTTCTGCCACTGTTTTGTTGAATATGTTTTCAATGCAATCTCCTTTTTCTTCCCCTTCTGGATTACCTATTACTTGGATATTTGAGTGCATAAGGTCGTCTGATATATCTCTTAGATTTTCTTCAATGTTTTTAATTCTTTTTTCTTTTTGTCTGCCTGTGTTATTTCAAGCAGGCCATCTTCAAGGTCAGAAGTTCTCTCTTCTGCTTCTGCAAGCCTGCTGGTTAAACTC
>NW_007878276.1:0-566 GCF_000696425.1 Galeopterus variegatus
TCCCCTTACCGGTCATCTTTTTTAAAAACCCAAAAAACAAAGTGGTTGTTCAGTTTGCACACCCACTATCAATGTGTAAGGCTCTCACTGACCAACACTCTCTTCAGAAAGCATCGCCACACCTCTTAATTTTTGTCAGTCGAATTGATGTAAATGGTATCTCATTTGGGTCTTGATTTACATTTCCCTGATTATTAATAAATGAGCATTTTTCATCAGTTTATGAGCCATATTTTTCCTTTTCTGAGAATGCCTTTTCCCAATTTTCTGATTGAATTATTTCTCTTTTTCTTAATGTTTTATAGGCATCATTTATATATACTAGGTATTAATCTTTCGTTGGTTATATGTATAATAAATGTCTTCTCCTTTGCTTGTGGCTTATATTTTTATTTCTGCTTATATTTTTACTTCTCCTAAGGTGTAATAAATAAACAGAAGTAATGTAGCAATTCAAGGTTATTTTGATTAATGTTATGAATACTATTATACCAATCAATTCTCTCAAGATTGCAATTACGATCACTACTATTCTTTGTGTGTGTGTGTGTGTGTGTGTGTGTGTG
>NW_007878277.1:0-566 GCF_000696425.1 Galeopterus variegatus
AAAAAACAAGTTCTAGTATTCAATAGCAGTGCTGAGTGTCTATAATTAACAATGATTTATTATATATTTTCAAATTATTAGAAGAAAGGAGTTCAAGTATCCTCATCACAAGTAAATGATAAATGTTTGCAGTGATGTATATGCTAATTAGCCTGATTTGATTATCACACAGTGTATACATGAACTGAAATATTACTCTGTATCCCATAAATATGTACAATTATGTGACAATTAAAAAATAGAATTGCTAAGTAAAAGTATAAAGATATTCCTGCTAATGGTATACACCAAATCTAGGAGACCCTTAAAATACAGGTATAAGATACATAGACAAAGGAGAAAAAACTGAAGCAAATACAATACTATTTTGAGACTTGATAAAAATGGGCAAAATTTACATGGATTTTCACTATATTATTTATTACCTCATTTGTTATATATTTTATAGATTTTACAATAGCACTGAATTTTTTAGAAGCATATGAAAATTTATTTGAAATCAGAGAAACTAGTTCTGGTTCACAGTTCACAGTTCACTGACTATATAAACTTGGTAATATTGATAT
>NW_007878278.1:0-566 GCF_000696425.1 Galeopterus variegatus
CACAAGGTCACTAGCAGTGAATGAGATTTCCCATTTTCCCACATCCTCACCAGCTGTCAGTATCGTCATTGTTTGGGACTGTGGCCATCCTGTAAGATGTTTGGGTTACCTTGTTGCTGTTTTAACATGCTTTTTTGTATTGCACAATGCCTTTTCTTTTTCCAAGAATCTTTAATGTAGTAGTCCATTTATGTGGCTTATAACTGAATACCTGAAACTACATAATATATAAAGAAGTATAATTTACTTCTTCCAGTTTCAGAGGCTGGAAATTCTGAAGTCTAGGGAACACATCTGGTGAGGGTCTTGGCGGTGACGCTACACATGAATTCAGGTTATCACAGGGCCAAAATGGCCAAGTAAGAGAGGCAAGTTTCTCAGTGGCTTTTTCTGTGCGGTCATCAGAGCCGTGCCCATTACTCCATGAACGGATCAATCCGTTCGAAAAGACATAGTCTTCACAATCTAACTACCTTTTTAAAGCCTCACCATTCAATCACCATCATAGGATTTTCCCACTCTCTTAACACTGTCACAGTGAGGATTACGTTTCTAATATAGGAAAC
>NW_007878279.1:0-566 GCF_000696425.1 Galeopterus variegatus
AAATTCTTAGGTTTAATAAGTTCAATTTATAAATATTTTACTTTATTGTTAATGTTTTGTATAGTGTTTAAAAACCTTTGTTTACTGAATGTCGTAAGTGATTTTTAGGTGAGTACTCCATTTGGAACAGATTTTTTTTATGTGATGTAGCAGTTAGTTCCATATGGATATATGGTTGAGTTGGCACTTGTTGAAAAAGAGAAAAACAACTTCCCATACTGAACTGCCAAATATCAGGTCCACAGAGATGTGGGTCTGTATTTGGAGTCTGGATTCTCTTCCAATATCTATTTTTCTCTCCTTGTGCCAATACCTGATTGTCTTAATTACGGTAGCCTTATATTGTTTTTATTTCCAGGAATATAATTCTTATAACTTGGTTCCTTTTTAAAGATTTTCTTAGCTTTTTTTTTTTTTGACCCTTGGCATTTCCAAGTAGATATTAAAATCAACTCATATTATTCTACAAACAAAGAAAACCATGTGAGGTTTTAATTGGAATCATTGAATCCATAGATTGATTTGGTTACAAGGGTCATCTTCCCAATTTTGAACTTTCCAATCCA
>NW_007878280.1:0-566 GCF_000696425.1 Galeopterus variegatus
AGACCCAGGAACAGAATTCAGAGTGAGTGTCTGGAGTTAATAAACATGTCACCATACTGCCGCTCCAAAGTGGTTTGCAAAAGGACTAGGGAGGTGGCCGTTTTCATACTCACTGAGCTATTTTGAATAAATTTTGAAAATCTCTATGAAATCATATGTTCATTACAACCCACGTACCAACATTATGGCTACTGATTAGTTAGAGAAGAAGGCTCTTGATCAAGTTTTTGCTTAAAATTATTTTTGTTTTGAGAAGCCAGGGGCAAAGGGCACTCTGTTGCTGTCTTTTATAAAGTCCTCTATGGCCCTTAATTTCTGCCAAGTCACGCTGGTTGTGCAGCCATGATGGGGGATGGTTTGTTGATGACAAATGTAAAGACAGCCCAGCACCTCTAACCAGATACGTTCCTTTTGGCGTGCAGCTTGGGGTGCTGATCACATGAGCCCAAAGGATGCATTCAAGTGTCTATTAGATAAGAGAGTCAACTTTTTTTTTTTTTTTTCGTGTCCGGCAACGGGATCGCAACCCTCGGTGTCGCACCTGCACCTTGCTCAGCCAGTGAGCG
>NW_007878281.1:0-566 GCF_000696425.1 Galeopterus variegatus
AATTCAGAGGTGAAACAGATTATGATGTGAAAAATCTAAGAGAATAGGAACATGGTACTCAAAAGAGCTTTTTAAAAATCATTTGGAGTAAATGCCATTTGGCCTGGTGATTTTTTAAAAAATTTATCCAATAGATAAAGAACATTCTGTGAATTTAGCACTATTGCATTGTTATCTCTGACCTCTCAAGTTCAAAACAGGATATTCTGTGTTATTACCTTCAGGGCCCACACAGGTAAAGATTTCATTTGGCTCCCCTGATTTCAATCTTGTTTTTATCTCTTTGAATACCATATACATATGTATACAATACACACACACACACACTTTTTACCTTTTTTCTTTTTCTTTTTGTAATAGCCATCCTAATAGATGTCAGGTATTGTCTCACTGTGGTTCAGATTTGCCTCTCCCTGATAATTAGCAATATGGAGCATCTTTTCCTATTCCTGTTGGCCATTTATATGTCTTCTCTGGAGAAATGTCTGTTCAAATCCTTTGCCCATTTTTAATCAGGTTGTTATCATCATTGTTATAATTATTCTTATTGCTGTTGAGTTTTAGGA
>NW_007878282.1:0-566 GCF_000696425.1 Galeopterus variegatus
GTGCGGTGCTGGGAGCGCAGCAGCGCTCCTGCCGTGGGTTCAGATCCTATATAGGGATGACTGGTGCACTCACAGCCTTCACTGGCTGAGCGCAGTGTGGCCGGTCTCAAAAAGGACACACACAAAAAAAGTTTATTGGGCTGGCCAGTTATCTCAGTTGGTCAGAGTGCTGCCTTGTAACAACAATAAAAGTTTATTTACAAAACAACAATAACAACAAAAAACTAGTGTTCAAAATATGTAAAGAACTCCCATAACTCAATATTAAGATGACAACCCAATTATGGAAAAAAGAGTTGAACAAGAAGATATGCACATGGACAATAAACACATGAAAAGATGTTCAACATCCTTAGTCATCAGAGAAATGCAAGTTAAAATCATAATGAGATACCACTACAACACACTAGAATGGTTAAAATTAAAAGGACTAAAAATACCAAATATTAGTGAGGATGCAGAATAACTAGAATGCTCATATATTGAAAGTAGAAATGCAAAAATGCAGTTACTTTGGAAAACAATTTAGCAAATTTTTATAAAGTTAAACATACTCTTGCCATATG
>NW_007878283.1:0-566 GCF_000696425.1 Galeopterus variegatus
CTACTGACAAAGCTTTAACATTGTGCTCACTGCATAGGAAAAATGCCTAAAGCTCTGTTACGGGAAGCAGGTAAGAGGGCAGAATTGGAGCCCAGAGGCAAACCACACACACATGAACAGCTGGTATAGCAGACACCAGTCCCTAGGTTTGCATCCCACGGATTAGAGAGTGGATGCTAATTGTCACAAGATACCACAGTCACAGCTCAAGAGTACAAGACAAGAGGCTGTATTAGTTTGATGCCTCAGGTTTCAGCTCCATGGCATTTGAGGTAACTAATCTGCAGGTTTTGGCTAAATGCATCCAACAAATTACCTGTGTTCCTATAATCATAAGATAAAGTCAAATACTGGTTATCTTTTCCAAGTGGGAAGGATATTAATTATAAATAATAATAATCCATACGTCTTTTTATCTTCTTAAATGTGAAACATCCCAATTTCACTTAGTATTTTCCTTTCCCAGTAGCAATTAATCTACAGTTTTGGCTTGGTGATTAGGTCCTTCTGATTTGGAATTTGCCACTATTTCCTGTCTTCTTTAACCTCCCCAAATGTGAATAATT
>NW_007878284.1:0-566 GCF_000696425.1 Galeopterus variegatus
CACATTATTAGCACTCAAAGTTTATATATTTTAATAGTACATAGTTACCTAGTTTACATTAGGGTTCACTCTTGGTGCTGTACCCATTTTATGGGTTTTGAAAAATGGGTAATGATATAGCCACCATTGTAGTATCATACAGAATACTTTCATTGCCCTAAAAATACTCTGTTCTCTGCACATACATTTCTTCCTCCCCACTAACTCCTGGAAACTACTGATCTTCTTTACTTCTTCCATAGTTTTGTGTACTTCAGAATGTTATATAGTTAAAATGGCACAGGCTGTAGCATTTGCAGATTGACTTCTTTCACTTAGTGACAAGCATTTAAGTTTCCTCCATATCTTTTAATGGCTTGATAGTTCATTTCTTGTTAGTGTTCTCTCTCTTGACCTACTAAGGAGCATCTTGGTTGCTTCTACATTCTGTTAAGTATGAATAAAGCTAACATAAATATCTTTATGAGGGTTTTTTGTGAACAGGTATTTTCAACTCATTTGAATCAATACCAAGGAGTATGACTACTAAAATATATGGTAAGAGTATGTTTAGTTTTGTAAGAAAC
>NW_007878285.1:0-566 GCF_000696425.1 Galeopterus variegatus
AACTATCATATGATCCAGCAATTCCACTACTGGGCATATATCCAAACAAATGGAAATCATCATGTCAAAGGGATACCTGCTCGCCTATGTTCATTGCAGCTCTATTTACAATAGCCAAACTATCGAACCAACAACCTAACTGTTTATCCATGGATGGCTGGATAAGGAAATGTGGCATACATAATGGAATACCACTTAGATATAAAAAATAATGAAATTCTGCCATTTGCAGCAACATAGATGAGCCTGGAGAAAATTAGGTTAAGTGAAATAAGCCAGACACAGAAAGAGACATACCGTATGCTTTCACTCATAGCTTGATGCTAAGAAAGAAGGAAAGAACAAAGATGTAAAGAAAGAAAGCTAGAAAGCTAGAAAGCAAGAAAGCAAGCAAGCAATCAAGAAAGAAAGAAAGAAGGAAAAAAACACAATAATACATTGAACTTTAGGGAGAGAGCAAATCTAAGGATACTAGAGATGGGGGAGATGGAGGGAGGGAGTTGCAGAGTGATAAGTCAGGTAACGGGCATAAAGAAAAATTACAATTTGTTATAATGAATATGATA
>NW_007878286.1:0-566 GCF_000696425.1 Galeopterus variegatus
TTATATTTAAAGCACAGGACTGGAACTTAAGTACATGGTGCTTATACGCTAATGAATTTGCTCTGGCCTTTTCATTTAACACATGTATTGCTGTCAGTGGACAAATTGTTGACTGAAGAATGGAAGACTGTTACAAAGTTGTATTTGCTCAAGAGGTCCCTGATCCTCAAAAGAAATCAAAGAAAAAAGTCTACAAAGTAGCAGGTGCTTAGGAGACACTGGGTCCCATGAAAGGAACTGGCCTGGGTATTCCTGCTCAGGAGGCCCCCTCCCAACACACATAACTGTTTTCTTTGAGCTTTAAAATCTATTGGCTTCCTGGTACAGAAGGTTAATTTTCCAACTGTGAGCCTAGTCGACCAAACTAGTTTGTAAGCAAGCAGGTACTACCTGCTTTGAATTTCTTTGAATTCTTAGGAGTAAATGCTCTCAAATATGAATAGTATCCAGTGAATGGGAACCTGTGAAGAGACAGTACCAGAATATAAGCCCATTTCCCACAAATAAAGGAAACAGAAACTATACAAGAATCTGTGGAAGTTACAGAAATTAATAAGAGGAAATAT